>NC_041389.1:359926475-359974847 GCF_002162155.2 Triticum dicoccoides
ATCTAGGTCACTCCCTCGAGACTGTCTCACTCTTTCTTCCGCATGGCGGGCCACACTCGCTCAATCTCGCTCTCTTTATCTGAGTCTCGTTTAACCTCGTTTTCTTTCACACACAAATGATATATCTCCCTGTTCGGGCCTCGATCGACACACTCTATACTCTCTCACGCAGATTGTCTATCTAGGTCAGTTCATCCAAGCCGCCGCCACTCTTTCGACCTCATGGTGGGCCACGCTCACTCAATCTCTCTCTCTCTCTCTCTCTCTCTCTGTGTGTGTGTGTGTGTGTATGTCTCGATTTACCTCGCTCTTTCTCGGAAAAAACGATATATCACCATGTTTGAGCCCAATTCGACCTATTCACATTGTATACTCTCTCACGCACATCGTCTATCTAGGTCACTCTCTCCAACCCGTCTCACTCTTTCGATCGCACGGCGACCCTATGTGATCGGTTGACATTGCTTCCTCGCACGCAAAAAATATATCTACACGTCTGTGACTGGATCATCTCTCAAGCTCTATCTTACAGCCCTCACCCTTACCAAAAGCTCAGTCGGACAATATCTCTCCGGAGCATATATATTTGTTCAATGAATGTCGGACCACACTCACTTTGTCTCTCTATCTATATGTCTCTCGATTGACCTCGCTTTCCCATACCGTATCTTCCACGCGTTGAAGCTACTACCTCTCCATCCCTCGCAAAGCCGGAGCTATTTACATTGCGAGGGGCACTCCAACCTTGGATTAATTTGTGTAGGCATTTTTTCCGGTTGGTTTAGATTATATTTTCGTAGCATTCGGCCCACAACTACTCCAAACATCGTTGCAACCCACGCAACTCCCCTAGTTGATTTCCCTCTGGCTCGGTCATCGCTCTCTCGCACGTCCTTTCTCGCCTTCAACGTCGCACCATGGTATTATTGAAAGAACTATGTTGTTCTCTTTAATTATTATAAATAAGTTACAAAACTACACACCAATAGTCCACTTGGAATGGAACAAATTTCGACCCACAAATTAAAGTGCTACAAACTACACACCAAGGCGCCCACATGTCATGAAACAAATTTGGACCCATATACAAATTAAAAAATAAAGGACGAGGATCGAACATGCGACCGGGCCTTCAAGCCACGTGTAATTAGGCAACATATGTAGAATAGCAATGTTTGTTGTACCCCCTTTTCTCACATAATGTTTTTATATTACCACTGCCTAATTAATGGATAACATGTAATATTATTTTTAGTACTATTCGCCTTCACTTACTGGTGGGTTCCATGTGTGCTCTCTCTCTCTCTCCTCCCCTTCTGCGTTTAGACGCACGGGCAAACAGGAAGAACTCGCGGGCGATGTTGCCGTTGACCATATCTGGACGCGTTCACAAGTCACGGCACCAGTTTCACGTACTAGCAGCACTAGTCAGTGTGTACGTGCAATGCACGTGAATTTGGAAGTATATTAAGTGCATGCGGATATTAACTACTAGGATATTATTTGCGCGTTGTCATGTGATTAGCACTATTTTTGGCATGAAATTAACTGCACGCTAAACGTGTTGAGCGCTCGACATTGAAGAAGTCTAGGTCGTTGGATGACAAGGAATACATGTGGCTTGATGATATTTTATATTTAATTTGATACGGCTCTAGCAGAACATTCAATCGATCAAACCATAGATTTCGTTCAGTCTGACTCCGACTTTAAATTATACGACGATCGATATAAAATAAACGGAAATGATAAACGTTCGGATTTTAAGCATTGCAATCCGAATGTCTTTCATGGCAAATTTAGATTATGCGGCGGCAGCGGGGCCGTCTCGCGGTGGGAAGCGGCTCCTTTGCTGTGCTCTGTGTGCCGTCGGGTCACTGACCGACGGCGACGGCGGCGTCTTGTGCCGTTGTTGGCGTACTCCTAGACGTTGGCCTAGCTTCAAGGAAGGCCAAAATGTTCTAGACTTCGGAGCGAGTCAACTGCCGGGAGGTGGCGACTGGCGTTGGTGCAAGGAAGCGGTCGACGGCGGCCATCCATGCCGCTGAGGGGGGCACTAGCACCCGCGCGGGGACAGGTGCTGTCAACGGCGTGGCGGAGACATTCGTGTGCACAGGCACCGGCACGGGCGCGCACGTTAGTGCACGCGCAGGCGCATGCGCTGGCAGGTGCCCGGGCACCGGCACGGGTGTGCACGTCAGTGCACGCGCAGGCGCTGGCAGGTGCACGGGCGCGTGAAAGTCGACGGGGACCTCGTGGAACCCCGTGGCATCAAGCTCGGCGACAATGTGCGGCTCCTAGCCCATCAATGCCACGGGGATGGGCGCTGGCGCAGTCGGGGCGACGGGAGCCGGAACGGGAGCAGGGACAGGCGAGGCGTCTTCCCGCAAGGCAGTTCAAGCTCGTCCCAAAGCTCCTTATGTTCTTGAGACTCCGGCTGGGTGTCTTCCTCATGAAACTGGAACACTAAGGGCAGACCATCGTGATGCGGCATGGCGTACGTTTAGGTCAGGCTAGTTGGAGGTAGACGACAGGAGAATCGGAGAGGAAGAGAGAGGATTGTAGCGATACCGGGTAGTGCGGGGTTGATTTTAAACTGTGGTGCCGGTGACATTAATAGTGGGAGCAGTTGGGACGATGGTGGGCGGCGGAGCCTGGTCAAAGGGCTCGCCTCTCGGTGAGTCTGCACAGCGGTCTGCTCGCACGCCTCCCTAACAGCCGGCGCAGCGGCCTTCTCGCACGCCTCCCGTCGACTCACACGCTTGCTGGGACGACACCTGCTGATGAGAAGCGGGGACTCGTGGCAGCATGTAAACACCCTCGGTTTCAATAGTGAAAGCGTTCGCCTTAACGTGACAGGTCTTTGTTCCAAAATACCTTGGCTCTTCATTTGTGCAACTTGTCATAAGAAGCTTGTCTCGAATTGAAGAAAAAACTTACGGAGTAATATTTGTGCCATATCACGTGACCATGCTCAGTTTCAAGAATTTATGCTCACTTTTGGATTTTCTGTAATTTAAGATCCAGGATTCGAAACAATATCATAACCTGCATCATGCAATAAATTTTCAAGGCGTACATCTGTCCTATTGTATTTCTTAAGAATGGATTTGGTCAAACATTTTGCTTAGTTAAACCTCCTTTCTGGTTCATAGGGCTCAATTCAAAAATCTCACCAACCAAGGTACATGGTGAGTGGTGGGACAATTGTTGTAGTTTGCAAAACCACTCAATTAACGCGCTTGTTTTCCTCAAAAATTGTGTTTATGAATGCATTAATTGCAATGCATGCATGCATAAAGTACATGCATTGGTCAATTTTCTCTTAATTCTTGCATGTAATGATTTATTGCACCTTGAAATCTGAACATGTGATGGGGAACAACCAAATTGAGACTTATAAAATGGGAAAACTAAAATTTTGAGATAAGCCATATAAACCGGAAAGGAGGGAGTAAGAGGATAATCCCTGCGTACTAGTGCATTGCCCGATATATTAACTCAAGTACTAGGCACGAACAAACGGGCTCAATTCTATGCTCATCCTCGTGTAGTAGTAGTAGTAGTAATAGGCAATGCAGTTGACGAGTGACCTTGATGAGCGGCGACCGAGGGAATTGAACCGTGCTCGGCACGTTAGGTAACGTTGTCTAGTTACTAAAGCATCCCTCCATTCTTCATCGGTAGTCATTATGGACTGGGGACATGAGGGGAATTTCCTAGGGCTGGAATTCTAGCCGCCAGATATTTCGACTTGAAACGCTGAGGCTTGACTGGTTGGGGTTGCCTAATGTGCGTACCACGCACGCCACCGAAGGACACGAGCCCGTTTTTTTAGGATCAACACGAGCCAAGGTCTAGCTGGTACGCCGTTGGTTCCTACCATTTGAGAATACGAAAGGAACCTTTTAAATTGCCAACCGTATCTATGTGTATTAAAATACCCGTATTTTCCTTGCAAATACTAATCTCAACGTGGTAATTGATTTATGATGAGTTGTTGAATTAGAGTGAATTTGTGATATAGTGATCTCAACGTGGATTTCACATTTCATGGTATCCCTAGTAAGTTTTCCAATGCAAATTCAAATTTAAAAGATGAACAATATGGAGGTGAGAAAACTTTGTATGTATCAAGCATATGACCACACACACACACACACACACGCACGAACGCAACAACAATCCAATAAGTATAGTGCATCTATTTTTCCAACCCATGCATGTATGACACGAGTTCAAAAATACTCCTTCTATTCCTAAATATTAGTCTTTTAGAGAGTTCAACAAGTGGCTACATACGGAGCAAAATGAGTGAATCTGGACTCTAAAATATGTCTATATACATTCGTATGTGCCAGTCCATTTGAAGCCTCTAAAAAGACTAATATTTAGGAATGAAGGGAGTAAAATGTAAGACATCCATGGTTCTCAGTTCAATATTTAAAATGAACATGAAACTAAAACATGAATATTAAGTCTAGTACAACAGTACATGCAAATATTGTGTTTAGGCGGAGCTATGATTGTCGGGGGTCAACCCCTCGACCTTAGATAAAATTGTGGAGCTCTGTTTAGGGTTGTTTAGATTATATTTGTCCCCACCCTCCCAACCACCGATTGGTTGGGCACCCCCACCCCTCCTCCCTGGGAGAATATCATGTGCCCCCATACCTTACATGCAATATACCAATACGAGTTGCTTGGAGCTTGTAGATCTGAGATATAGCAGCTCACATGATGTGTCTTAATTTTTTAGCAGGAAACCTTGATGAGTTTGAGAATTGCACACAATTTGTTCAAAAACTACTTAGATGCCCTTTGGTCCCGTATCCAATGACCTCGAAGCTCGTATCACCGTAGCATCTAAGATGAAGGAGGACATCATATTCTCCTGTATGTAAGAATATCATGTGCCACCACACCTTAGATGCTTTGGTGATACAAGCTCTTCGGAGGCGTTGGATTTGGGACCCAACACCTCCTCGGTGGTTCGAATGGTTTTTGCAGAAAAGCCCCAAAAGAGTTCAGCCACTGCTTATAAGCACAAAGACTGCTTAGATGCCATTGGATCTCAAATCAAACGACCTCCAAGCTCGTATCACCGTAGCATACAAGCTGCGATAGCAGCTTATGTTTTCTTGCACGGGAGAGTATGAGGTGCTCCCACACCGTAGATTCTATGGTGATACGAGTTCACGGAGATCTAACGGCCCACGGTAGGAGGTTTGAATGTTTTTGCAATATACGGCTGATAGAGTTTGGGAAATGCGCAGAAAGTACAAGTACTATGCATGTGCCATCTGATCACTGATCATACGACCTAGATGCTCATATCACCGTCGCGGGTAATTAAGCTACGGGGAGCACCTAATATGAGCATCGGGCAGCCGTTGGATCGAAGATGCAGCGGCACACACGAGGCCTGAATGTTTTATTTGCAAAAAAAAACTTTAGAGAGTTTGGAAATTGCGCGTAATTACAAAGACTACTCCCAAGCCATTGGATCTCACTTCCAACGGTGTAAAAACTCGTATCACCATAGTATCTAAGCTGCGGGGTGGATGTGATATTCTATGCCGCTATCATTTTTGTTCGTAAACTTGCAAAATACATGTAACTCGTGCCATTACTTGTCTAACCGCGCAAAGTGTTTGTTCAAAAAAACCATCCTACAGTGAAATATCGGAACAACACATGGGGGTCCCACTTGTCATTAATCAAATTTGGACCTAAAACTAACAAATCTGAAAGATGAGATTCGAACTGGCAACCTGGACTACAAAGCGTAAGTCGATAGCATGAAAAAACAAACGGTTGTTGGCATTGTCCCATAACTTGATTTTATACGGTACTTGCATTGAGTAGAGTAGAGGGAGTGCCTCGTCAACACGTGCATGACCGTTGTCTCACTTACTGGTGGGTCCCAGGTCTGCGATCTCAATCTCTCTTCTCTCCATCGTCTAACCTTTGCACGGGCACACACGAAGAGCGGTGCTAGCTTGCCGTGGTGTTATTACAACTAAAAAAAGCTTGGAAAATAGAAGAATCGCCTAGAACAAGAGACGTTGTGGCTGGTCGAGATGGAGCCAACCGTGCTACGTTTGCATGATGAAGCTGTGTGGCTAGTGGGGTGTTTTCGACCGACTGGCTGGGTCCCGAGGTTGAACCATAGGTACTATGTCTGATACAATATATTTTTACACGCACATTTTTCCTCCGTGCCGAGACGTGGCACACCCTACCGCGCGGTTTCGGGGTCCTCCCGGGTGGTGCATGCATATATTCTTCCTAACGTGGGACACCCTACCGCGCGTTTTATGGGTCCTCCTCAGTCGTAGCGCCGAAGCAAGTAAACGAGTCGTCAAATCACGAAAGACCACCTTTCTCGCCGAGTACATCAGTGAAGCACGGTGGCTAGCTAGTTGGGCTAGTTCGACCGATTAGCTAGGCCACCGCCACATTTGTTTTTTCACCCCTTTTTTATCTACTTGCCGGCAGGTAAATTTAAATATCCACCGCGGCGTTGCTCTGGTGTTTGGGTGCAGTAGGATTTTAAATTTTTTGATTGACGGGAGCAGGCATGGCAGGATTTTTATTTTTTTGATTGACGGGAGCAGGCGCGGGAGCAATTAGTCACGATGACTCCGCCTGTAGAAACCCACTGCTCCCTGATGTGAGAAGTCGTCGACTGGTGTTTTACCGTGGTGAAAACAAAAAGATTCCGCGCTCCTCGGCTCGCTCCCTCCGCCTTCCCGTAGATTGCATTGCCTTTCAGCCGTTTCGCCCCCTTTGCTTCCTCTCCCCATTGCTTCTACCTGGTGCCATGGTGGCGCAGCAGATCACGGAGTCCGAGGTGAGGCGCCTGACATAGGAGATCCATGCCAAGGATGCGGAGCTCAGGGCCAAGGACGTGGAGCTCCGTGAGCTCAAGGAGGAGAGGAGTGCCATGCTCCTCCGTTATGTGCGAGAGTTCACGGAGCTTCAAAAGTGGCAGGCGTCCACCACAAAGATGCTCGAGGCGTCGGCGTCATTGCTGCAGAAAGCGGGAGATATGATAGGCCATCAGGGGAGCCGGCTGGAGCGCGAGCGGGCCGATCGTGACGAGGTCCAGGATCACCTCAGCCACTTGGTGAACCAAGTTGCCACGCACGTGTTGCGGCTGAGCGATGCCTACCGTCATGCCAGCGCGATGATGCCGGCCGTCGGGCTAAACCCGTTCGACCACCTGGTCGACTTCAACGAGTTGCGGCTTCCTGACCTGGTCTCCTTCTTCACCTATATCTCCGAGGAGCTGAGCCGTCTCCGCGTGATGGTGGGGGCTAAGCTGGACAAGGAGGGGTTGCGCACTGCCGTCGCCGTTGCCGGGCGAATCCTTTCAGGGCTCCGTCACCAAGAATCCATTCATGCCATTGGACGCCGTCTTTGACGAGCTACCTCCCGTCGACCGGGAGCAGGCTCTGCGGGCGGTTGTACCCTGCATCACCAACGTCGTGCGCCTCAAGAAGCAGAGGGACTTCGGTGGTGTTTAGGTGCCCTCTGCATGGGCATGTCCATGTCTCGGTGCAACATGACCATTGGATCAAACTCAGACGATGCAGATCAGTCACTGTAGCACAAAGCGTGTGGGTGTGTTTGGTTGCATTCTCATCTCAATATAGTTGTTTCCTCTTCGTGTATTTTTGTCAACCTACTAGTGTGGACTCATGCACCCTTCATGCAATCTGCGAAACACCCAAAAGTGGGTCGAGAAGAGAACTTTTGCTCCCATCCCGTGCACCCTTCATAAACCCTGTCTAACACTATAGGATGTGCTTCATATGGTTCATGTTTCGTGGAGTACTGTAGAACCGTACTCTCCATGCGCTGTGGACCTAGTTCTGTTAACATTGATCTGCTACCTCTTGAGCAATGCGTTGGATTTCCCCGAAGAGGAGAGGATGATGCAGCAAAGTAGTGTAAGTATTTCCCTCAGTTTTTGATAGCCAAGGTATCAATCCAGTAGGAGACCACGCACAAGTCCCTCGTACCTGTACAAAACGATAGCTACTCGCAACCAATGCGAATAGGGGTTGTCAATCCCTTCACGGTCACTTACGAGAGTGAGATCTGATAGAGATGATAAATAATATTTTTGGTATTTTTGATAGATAGATGCAAACTAAAAAGTAAAAGGCAAAGTAAAAACAAAGCAAGTAATAAAGCGATAGAGATTGATATGATGAGAATAGACCCGGGGGCCATAGGTTTCACTAGTGGCTTCTCTCAAGAGCATAAGTATTCTACGGTGGGTAAACAAATTACTGTTGACCAATTGACAGAATTGAGCATAGTTATGAGTATATCTAGGCAATGATCATGTATATAGGCATCATGTCCGAGACAAGTAGATTGAAACGATTCTGCATCTACTACTATTACTCCACTCATCGACCGCTATCCAGCATGCATCTAGAGTATTAAGTTAAAAACAGAGTAACGCCTTAAGCAAGATGACATGATGTAGAGGGATAAATTCATGCAATATGATAAAAACCCTATCTTGTTATCCTCGATGGCAACAATACAATACGTGCCTTGCTGCCCCTGCTGTCACTGGGAAAGGACACCGCAAGATTTAACCCAAAGCTAGGCACTTCTCCCATTGCAAGAACTACCAATCTACACTACTAGGGAAAAGGGTAGCAGCAGCGCAGGTTTTAGGTGTATCAGTAGCGCGGGGAGTGGCGCTACTAATAAGACGCTACAGCTAACACATAGTAGTAGCGCGTGCTCACCGGCGCTACTGCTACACAAGTGTAGTAGCAGCGCGCTTAGTGGAAGCTCGCTACTGCTAGTAGCTCTAGCGCGCTTTGCCTGGACGCGCTACTGCTATCGTGGCGCTGCTGCTAACTTTTATACACTCGCTACTGCTAATTTAAGTAGTTTTTTTTTCAGCATATTTGTTTTGTATTTGAACAGGCTTTATAGAAGAATCTTTAGCACATAGAAATGTCATCATGATACACATACAAATGCCTGCGAGACCACAAATGTAATCATAGCATATACATACAAATAGTCTCATCATAATCATCATCCAACACAAAGTGGTATCTTGTCATCATCTCGAAAATAGCCATACATGCAAGTCTCGAATACTTGCAACTACAACAACGTCATCCATCTAAACAAAGGTATACGCAAGAAGAGCTATCACTATGAGTGAGAGCGGAACTATGCAGTACATGAGGTGGCGTTTACGAGTCCTCTCTCGCGCTAGCGTGAACCTCAAGTAACTAGCTTCTCCTTCTTGTCTGCTTTTGAAGCCTTTATGGATGGCGCCCGTGAACCCATTCACTTGCGCCTGACACTCATGCCACTCGTTGTACACCCCCGGAACCTTCCCTTTGTACACGACATAGCAATTCCATCTCGCCATCAAGAAACTAGGTACCTGTTAGAGATGCATGTTCATGAAGAGGATGTACAATCATATATATGCAACAAAATATACTAGAGCAACACTGAAAAAGAAAGGGTTAGCAACTAGATGCAACATACAGTATGCAAATTAATTAACTAGAGGTACGTAGGTCATCTTACGCAAACTAACAAAGTAGCGTTACGCAAGTTCGGCAGGGACCATGGACATCACAAAGTTTCATCGCTACAAAAAGTATACAAGTTCAACCGACACATATCATCATCATCGGCATCATAAATCACTGGAAGTTCCATCCTTCCATATCATCGAGGATGAACCCTAGCTTCTTGAATGGCGTGAGGTCTAGACGTTGCATGCCTATGCGAGTTCGGACGTCAGCTCGCGATATAGGGCCGTGGTGGAACATCCCATTCTCATCGACGACTTCTTTCATGATGATCGTCGCAATGTCGCTTTGGATGCGAAAGAAGTCATCTCTAAGTTTATAATCCGCTTCTCCATGAGATTCTAGCCACTTGTGTATATGATCATCATTTCTTCTTCTCATGCGAAGCTTTTGGTGATCTGTGTTGAACTGAATCATGAGATGGACGATGTAGAATCCATCCTTCTTGCTTGGTTTTGGGACATGGATGCAGGAGAAGTTAGTTTTATGCGCGAAACCCATCTTCTTGTTCCTTTGTTTCCTGATCTGCACGTGGCCACCTCTAAAGATGAAGCCTTGGAGAGCATCATCTAGAATATTCATTATGTGGGTGTAGACTTTTTTCTCGTAGTCTCTAGAAGGGTCAAAATAGACGGCGTGGGAGACTTGGTGAAGAACGATAAGGACGGCGCACCCATTGCTGCGGGGAAAAGACACCTCAAATTATTCCCCATATGAGAGAGAAGGAATGATTGAAATGTACGAAAGGGTTGTCCGGAACTGACTTACTTTGGATGATAAGGCACGAGGACAATTTCCTGGTCCTTATTCTATACCATGAAGTTTTGGAGGTACTCCCTAGCAGTTTCATGCTCAAAGTCACCGAGACTCAAGAAAGACTCGTGCATGTAGTACGGATCCGCCATAGAGATTTGCGAGACTTCTTCACTCTTCATGACGGAGCTCATATGTAGCGCAAAAAGGCGCACGATTGTAAAATCGAGCCGCCTTGTTAGAAACATCTCAAAGATATGGTCAAACCGCAGGAAGAACACCTCCGCGGGCCGTGTCTCGACGTAGCACTTCCCCTTAGGTACACGAGCCATGTATGTCGGATATCCTGGATCCTTTGAGGCTAGTAGGCTTTTCTCAGTCAACAGCACATGGTCGTGCAGTCTCCTGAGATCCCCTGATAGTGCCTCTAGCGGTTTCGACGGTAGCATCGGCTGGCCTGTGAGATGGAACATGACCGCACCTTTCATGGGTACACGCTCTTCAGAATGCATTGTCTGGCTGCTATGTGCTCTGGCTTGTTTGGAGGCAATTATCTTCCCTGATCTGTTCCTCTCCTTTTTCTTGGGCACACCTTCCAGACCCTTCCTTAACCCCTGCCCCAGTGTTCCCGGGCTAAGTACTGTACGACCCTCGCGCCCGGCTAGTTGAGCCTGTGTTGAGGCGGCATCTTCAGGCATGTCCTGTGAGGATTTCATGAAGAGAGACTTTTTGCAATCCCTGCTACGACCCTGCCCGGGCATATTCATCCATATCCTCATTAGCAAGCTAATAGCCCGATTCGTCATATGGTTGACTCATCATATCTATGTCACAGTCATATGCGTTTGTATTGAGGAAATCCATAGGGTCCACCTCCGTCTCATCATCCATTCTCTGTTCTACAGGAGAAATTACATCAGCCAGTACTATTGCACCCCCTTCGTCATGTCGTCCGCCGCTCTCACCCGGCACTACAGGAGCTGGTAATTGCGTAGGCGGGGTGGTGGTCTCTGCACATGCTTGTTGATGTGTGGTTATTTGTGTGCTCTCGGCCGGCTCCAGACGAATAAGATTCTTCGGCCATAGCAGCACCCAACCCTTGCAGCTTCCAATCCGCGGCGGGGTCTCGTCGTCCGCTCCCACATGCTATACTGGAGGAGGCAAATCCTCGTGCCCCGATTTCACACTGGTCAAGCTAACCCTGAAGTGCCCAGCGGGGATCGGCTAGTTGTGGAACGTGGGTTGCGAGGGGTCCATTATCATCCCCTTTCCCACGTCCACCTTCTGGCCTTTGATCAAGTAGAGTATGGTGCACAGGGTCTCTTTCGCCTGCAAACACATATGTCTGTGGCGTAAAACAACCGAAAGGCAACAAAAATGGAATTATATATATATATGTTGGTGCGACATGTAATTACAGTGACGGCGTCGAGCTCAGCCAAAGACGAAGGCCCACCTAGCGCGCCTGAGACTAAGGACGGGCTGCTATGAGAGGGAGCGGCTGCGAGAGGGGGCCCGGTTGCGTGAGCAAGTGATGGTGCGATGGTGTTGTTGTTCATGGAGTTGCTCCCGACGAAACTGGGCAACAGGAAATCATGTACCGTCTTGTCTGGACTTTCCTTCGTCCAGTTGATGATAACTAGAACCAACTTAGTAGCAAAATCATTTCTGCAGGCAGTTACAACTGCATTGATTACCTGCTGTAGCAACTCATATTTGTCCTCGGCTGCTTTTTTCGCGTCCTCAGCTGATTTTTTCTCGACCGCAAGCTTCACCTTCGCGTCGATGTCCACCTGACTAAACTTATTTTTCTGCTTCTTGGCCTCCAGGCTCGTTGTAAAACACCTTCCACGTGGCCCCGTCTCTAGCGCCGTGCACACGACCATATTGCGGCCGCTGGCCCAAAGGGAGTCCCTTAAGTTCGTTCAAGGCCCGGTTGAGAGGGGTGTCCCACTTGGGCCTCATCGGAGAAGTAGGGCTTTCGGCTGCAAGCTGGTGTTGCTTCTCCAGTAGTCTAATCAATTTCCTCGTGATCTTGTCCGTGTAAAAAACCTTTTTCTCCTTGTCCCACTTGTAGCGGGCCCTAATGAAGTCACGCTCCAAGGGGTTGGTGAACTTTGTGAAGGGGTCTGGGAGGCCCGCGGCTTCACGTTCTGCTTCCTCCTTATCCCATATGGGCCTTTTACCGAGGTAGCCACGGCTTCCGAGGAGATGCTTCCCTGTGTTCCTTTGTTGAAGGCTCTTGAATTTCGTAGCCTTAGCCTTGGCTGCCTCGGTAGCGCAAGTGTCCTTGAACTTTTTGAACTCCTCTTCCGTAAGTGTCGGATTTTCCTCCAGAATCTTGGACAGGGGTTCATTAGCCTCAATAGCTCGTTTCACCCTCCCTTTCCAGGAGGCTAAATCATTGCTGAACATGCCCATGGCGTGATTGTTAATCTTTTTCATCTTCGGATCATCCCACGGTTGTTCTATGTTATCATCCCGGTCGGGGAACTTGAATCTCTTGTGCAACTTCGTTAGGAGCAACTGCGTCAAATGTTCTTTACTCCTAAGTCATCGTCGTTGATGCTCGTGCATTCCCGTAGGATGCATCCTACTTGGTTCCCATAACACTTGCGAGGTTCTTCCGGCTCTAACGGCTCAAACTTGCCAGGTGCCATCTTTGTGATCACAAGTCGTCCAATCCCTAGTTTGTTAGGTTTCCGTATCCTCTGCTTCTTATGCTTCCTCTTTTCAATAGCGGCATCGGGGTCGGTACCTTCCCCGCCGGTATCTTCCCTGCCGGTACCTTCCCCACCGGTCTCGGCGCCGCCATCCGTGCCGGCGCCGTCGGTGTCGATGTCGGCATCAGTACCATCATCGAGGCCGACCTACAAACCTTGCTTAGCAGTCAAATAGTCGAGGTACTCTTGTTCACCCTCATAATCCATCTCGTCTGCATCTTGGTCAGAAGGCCCAGTTTCTTCGTTGTTCGACATGTTTCCTATGATTAAGTGTCCTCATTTATTTCTAAAAGTATGAATAAATGAGAAATGACATAAAAAGAAATCAATGTGCTAGCACTTGATATGCCAACTATGTAGCACAAATCATGCCTTTATTCATGGGAAATTTCGGCATGACCTTTGCTAAAAAATGGACATATCGAGCGCCTGAAATTCATCGGAACATAAATGAATCAACATTCTGGCGTAACATAGGCCACTCAGATCATTTTCCAAACATGACATGTCCAAAACATGACATATCCACATATCACATGTCCAGTTCAAATTTGCATATAAACTCAGCTAATTTTGAAACCTAGCTAAATTCATAACTAAATAGATAACCTAATTAACATACTGCCCTAACTAAAACCTAAGTAAATTAACCGAAGAACCCTAGCAGAGAGAGAGAGGGGGGGTTACAGAGGGTGCAGGGGCGAGGAGGCAGGCCCGACGACGGCCTAGGTTGGGAGGGGAGGAAGCAGAGGAGGGAAACGAGGGCCGACGGGTCGAGAGCGAGCGCGCCGGGGTCGGGGGCGAGCGCTGGGGTCGGGGTCGGGGGTGAGGGCTGGGTCGGGGGCGAGCGCCGGGGTTGGGGGCGAGCGCCGGGGTCGGGGGCGAGCGCCGGCACCGGGGTCGGGGGTGAGCGACGGGGGAAGAGAGAGTGGGGATTTGGAGGGAAAAGGCGGGATGAAGCAGGGATAATGAGAATTTTTGGTTAAGTGGATGTAGCAGCAGCGCGTTTGGACAAAACGCGCTGCTACTACCTTCAGTAGCTGTAGCAGTTTATACGAAATGCGCTACTACTACCTTCAGTAGTTGTAGCGGTTTATACGAAATGCGCTACTACTATTGCCAGTTTTCCTTTTTCTTTTCCTTTATTTTCTCCCACTTTTATTTCCCGAGAGCAGTGAACGAAGGGAGGGCAATATATATTGCATCATTTGACGGTTAAATATGTATGCAAAATAGCAACATATATATTACATCATTGGACCCATGCATAATAATGGCTAAGTGTGTATACAAAATAGGAACATATATATATATATATATATATATATATATATATATATATATATATATTACACATCATTGGACCGATAACATATGTTTCCTCAGTGCTGACGTTTCCGTTTTTGAGTCAGCTTCTTTCCCTTCTCGTTCGTTGAAGAATAATTGAGCCCCTCATTGTGACTTTGCCTTTTCCATGGAGTATGATTTTTCTTAGGTAATGTAGTATTGATTCTTCTTTTGACGTATACTTCATCGTCATCGTCATCTTCCCTCATTGGGTTGCCATACTGATCATAGTCTTCCTCGTTGGCGACTCCATCCATTCCAATGATGTTCCTATTGCCTCTCCTCACGACAACATGACTGGGATTGCATGGGTCGGTTATGAAGAAGCATTGTGTCATGTGCTTAGCGTGTACCCATGGCTCATTTTTTGCGATAGCGTTCACGGTAGCGCTCTTGGCATCGGGTATACTCATGGTAGTGAAATCCGGTTTTCTCTTTCGACATTCTTTGCCCATCTGACACGGAACATCGTCGTGTTGTGTAGTCCAGAGTAGTCAAGCTCCCAGATCTCCTCGACCCTTCCATAAAATTGTTCAGTTGTGCCGTTGTCGCTGCTGTTCATGCATTCCATCGTCACCCTTGAGTTCTGATCATCACTGTCCATATCTTTGGCTTCCGCGTAGAACGTGTATCCGTTGATATCATATGCCTGATAGGTTACGAGGTTGGGCGAGGAGCCATGTGCTAAGGCATATAGGAGCAATCCGTCCTTAGAGCCCTCCTCCGGGGGATTAGCAATAATATGCTCTTTGAACCAATGCAGGAAAGTGGAGTTGTGCTCTCTAGTAACTTCGGCGTCCGTCCTGCATAGCCCCCGGTCATGATACTTCTTTGCGATAATTTCTTTGTGCAGTGCCACGAAAGGATCTACCTCGTCTAGGTGTTGTAGCACTACCAAGTTTGCTCTGCCAAAGTCGCTGCGTCGATCTGAGTATGCCATGTGCAGTTCCCTGCGACCGTTGCAGTGACCTTCTCCTTAGAGCCTCCCATCGTGCTTGTTAATGGGCAAACCAACACTAACACCAGGCGGCTGGTCTGCGCCATATAGAAAATTCTCACAGAAAGAGATGCACTCTTGTGTCACATAGCCCTGGACAATGCTTGCATCCGAACGGGACATGTTAGGAAAGAATCCTTTGATGATCCCATTCATCCTCTCAAACGGCATCATGTTGCGCAGGAATGAAGGCCCCAGGTCTATTATGTCATCCACAATATGGACACACAAATGCACCATCACATCAAAGAACGCGGGCGGGAAGTACATCTCAAGCTCATTCAGTATCACAACGATCTCTTCCTGTAGCCTTAGAAGCTGCTTCACACTGATCGACTTTCAGGAGATGACGTCAAAAAAGTTGCAAAGACCGATAAGCGTGTCACGGACGTGCTTGTCCATTATCCCTATAAGGGCAACAGGTAGTATCTGTGTCATCATCACATGACAGTCATGGGACTTCATCCTGCTGAACCTTTTCTTGTCCGTGTCTAGATATCTGTTTATCTTGCCACAGTAACCGGAACTACCTTTGACTCCGGTAAGGCACTTAAAGAATTGATCGATCTCAGCCTGACGTAAGGTGAAGCAAGAAGGGGGGCAATAATCCTATTTCTTTATTTTCTTGCCCTTCTTCTCCCGTGCCTCTGTCTCCGTCTCTGTCTCGTCTGACATTTTACGGGGCGGCATGTGCAGATCTTCCCTAATTTTCAAATCTTGCAAGTCTTTTCTTGCCTTCGGCCCATCCTTGGTCTTATCAGGCATGTTCGTCAGTGTTGCGAGCAAGCTCTCAAGGACATTCTTACAGATATGCATTTGATCAAGGCAATGAGGTGTATCGAGTTTGTGCCAGTACTACAAGTCCCAGAACACAGACCTTGTCTTCCATACCTTCAGCAGCGGCTCCGGCGCCTTTCGCATCATCTTTCCCGGCGCGGGGCACTCCTTCCAGTTTTTCAACAGCTCATCGATTTTGGCACCGCTCCGCTTACGTGGAGGTCCTCGATGCTCAGCGTGACCATTGAATAGATCTCCACGGTTTCTCCACGGGTCGTCCTGTTCGAGCCATCTTCGATGCCCCATGTACACGATTTTCCTAGACCCGCCATCTTTCCTTGACGTTAGCTGCTGAGACGTCGTATCATCCATGCACCGCATGCATCCTAAATATCCATGGCACACCTGGCCTGCCACATATCCGTAACCGAGATAGTACTGCACTGTCGTGATCAGCGCGACTCTCATGTTGAAATACTCGCCTTTGCTGGCGTCCCATGTCTTGGCTGGTGTTTTCCATAACGTGTCTAACTCCTCTTGAAGTAGCCCCAGATACAAATTAATATTATTTCCTGGTTGTTCGGCCCTTGAATAAGCATGCTGATGTGAATGTACTTATATTTCATGCACAACCAGGGGGGACGTTGTACATCCATACAAACACGGGCCATGTGCTATGGTTGGTGTTCTGGTTGCCAAACGGATTCATGCCATCGGTACACGTGCTGAGCACGATGTTCCTTGCATCACATTCAAAATACCGATAGAAGTTGTTCAACGCTCTCCACTGGCTTCCATCCTTCACGTGTCTCAGCTTCGGATCATCTCCATCGTCGGGCTTCTTCCTCTCCGTGTGCCAGTGCATTAGCTTTGCTTCCTTGGGATCTACAAAATACCTCTGGAGACGGGGAGTGATCGGTAAGTACCATACAACTTTCTGGGGACATTTCTTCCCGGCCTTCTTGTATCGAGAAGCATTGCACACCGGACAGCTTGTTTTTTCCGCGTGCTCCTTCCGATAAATTATGCAATCGTTGATGATGGTATCTGACGTGTGGCAGATCAAGAGGGCACACGATCTTCTTGGCCTCATCAACACTAGTAGGACATAGATTACCCGTGGGAAGAACATCCTTTAGGTACTTGAGATGCTCATCGAGGCTAGTGTCGGTCCATTTGTTTTTAGCCTTCGTCTTCAGGAGTTGGAGCGTGAAACTGAAGCGGGTCACCTCAGGATTGCAACCATCATACAATGGAGTGTTCGAGTCTACCACCAGTTGCTCCAGCTTAGCCTCCTCTCTAGAAGCAGCTCTCTCAGTACTCGTCTCCTTGTGAAGCAATGCTTGAACATGAGGGTCCCGCATGATTGAACTTAGTACCGGTGAACTCTGCTGCGTGGAGCCCATGTCGTTCTCTCCGCCGCCATGTACGGCCCCTTCTCCTCCGCCATGTCCGGCCCCTTCTCCGCCGCCATGTTCGGCCTCTTCCCCGCCGCCATTATCGATCATCTCTTCGTCTTGCCCCGTGTGATCATTGCCTGCCCCGTCGGCATCCTCAACATTGTCATCCTCATCTTCAGTTATCCACCGAGTATAGCCATCCATGAAACCAGTCATGAGCAGGTGCTCTTCGACATGACCATCGTCATAGGGGTCGAGCCAAACTATTCCTTTGCATTTTCGACACGGACATAAAACCTCTGTCAGGTTATTTTCTTTCATGTCCTGCACCGCCGACCGCAACCACCTGTCCACCATGGTTCCACTGACCATCATGAACGTCTGCACGGTAATAATAAAACAAATTGATTATAAAAATGCGTGCATGCATCAAAGTCATACAAAAATTCGGCATGACCTTCCCTAAAAATAGGACATATATGGATCTAGAGTTTGCCTGGAATTCACCGAAACGGAAATAAATCGACATTTCGGTAAAACATAGGCAACTGAAAAGCACAATTTGGCGTCAACTCATGCCACACACACAATTTCCACAAACATATCACACACACATAAACATATTTCCATTTTGCAAAAGCATGAAATTTCATCACCTCTATCTCGAGATCGAGCACACGGTGGAGATGATGTTCTAGGGAGATCAAAAGTGCACATAGCTCTTCTTGACAAATATAGATCTAGTTAGGGGGCAAATAGGTCACTTAACTAAATCCTACATCTACCTAGCTACCTAATTTGGGAGGAGACAACTTCAACTAGTGGAGGGGAAGGAAAAAGAGAAAGGAGATGCATTAATGGAGGTGGTGTAGTTAGGTAGGAGTAATGAAGAGAGAGAAAGGTAGATAGAAGAGAGAGAGTAATGGGGGAGAAGTATTGAGGAAGAACAAGAGTGAGAGTGGGAGCATGTGGGAGGTAGGGGAAAGGGAAGAGAGGAGGGGGAGGGGGAGGGATGGGTGGGGAAAAGGTGGTGGGTTGGTGCGGATTAGCAGTAGCGCCAGAGTTAAAACACGCTCCTGCTAAGGAAGTAGCAGTAGCGCACTTTGGGCAACGGCGCTACTGCTAACCGGGACCAAAAAGTGTGCCAATTCGAAATTTAGCAGCAGTGACCCTAGAAAAAGCGCGCTACTACTACATCCATAGCAGTAGCGCGGCTCGCGGCACCGCGCTGCTACTAAATGGAGTTTGGTGGACACCGCCGGTCGATATTTGTAGCAGTGCGGTTTACACCGAGCGCGCTACTGCTAAAAACTTGTCAGTAGCGAGTTTCCCGCACACGCGCTACTACTAATTAGCAGCAGCGCTCCTTTTTGAGCCGCGCTGCTGCTAAGATTCTGTGTATAGGCTTTACCCTAGTAGTGCTAGTTGGCCAAACCAAACGGATAATTTGAAGAGATTTGCAAAGATAACTCAATCATACATAAAAGAATTCAGAGAAGATTCAAATATTTTCCATAGATAAGTTGGATCATAAACCCACAATTCATCGGTCTCAACAAACACACCACAAAAAGAAGATTACATCGAATAGATCTCCATGAGAGAAGGGGAGAACATTGTATTGAGATCCAAAAAGAGAGAAGAAGCCATCTAGCTACTAGCTATGGACCCGAAGGTCTGAAGTAAACTACTCACACTTCATCGGAGGGGCTATGGTGTTGATGTAGAAGCCCTCCATGGTGGATGCCCCCTCCGGCAGTGCTCCGGAATAGGCCCCAAGATGGGATCTCGTGGATACAGAAGGTTGCGGCGATGGAATTAGGTTTTTGGCTCCTGTTCTGATCGTTTGGGGATACGTAGGTATATATAGGAGAAAGGATTACGTAGGTGGAGCAACAGGGGGGCCACGAGGTAGGGGGCGCGCCCAGGGGGCGCGCCCTCCACCCTCGTGACCGCCTCTGGCACTTCATCGAGTAGGGTCCAAGTCTCCTAGCTCACGTTCGGTGAGAAAATCACGTTCCCGAAGGTTTCATTCCGTTTCGACTCCGTTTGATATTCCGTTTCTTTGAAACACTGAAATAGGCAAAAAACAGCAATTCTGGGCTGGGCCTCCGGTTAATAGGTTAGTCCCAAAAATAATATAAAAGTGAAAAATAAAGCCCAATGTAGTCCAAAACAGTAGATAAAGTAGCATGGAGCAATAAAAAATTATAGATACATTGGAGACGTATCAGGCATCCCCAAGCTTAATTCCTGCTCGTCCTCGAGTAGGTAAATGATAAAAAAAGAATTTTTGATGTGGAGTGATACTTTGGCATAATTTCAATGTAAATCTTCTTAATTGTGATATGAATATTCAGATCCGGAAGATTCAAGACAAAAGTTCATATTGACATAAAAATAATAATACTTCAAGCATACTAATCAAAGCAATCATGTCTTCTCAAAATAACATGGCAAAAGAAAGTTCATCCCTACAAAATCATATAGTTAGGCTATGCTTCATTTTCGTCACACAAAGATGTTCCCAACTTCTATTCCCCCGATGACAAGCCAAGCAATTGTTTCATACTTAAATAATCTCAAAAAAATTCAACTTTCACACAATACGTGAGCGCGAGCCATGGATATAGCACTATGGGTGGAATAGAATATGATGATGGGGATTGTGTGGAGAAGACAAAAAAGGAGAAAGTCTCACATTGACGAGGATAGTCAACGGGCTATGGAGATGCCCATCAATTGATGTCAACATGAGGAGTAGGGACTGCCATGCAACGGATGCACTAGAGCTATGAATGCTCAACAAAAGAAAACTAGTGGGTGTGCATCCAACTCGCTTGCTCATCAAGACCTAGGGCATTTGAGGAAGCCCATCATAGGAATATACAAGCCAAGTTCTATAATGAAAAATTCCCACTAGTATAAAAAGACAACTTATGAGACTCACTACATGAAGAACAAGGTGCTACTTTGAAGCACAATATATGAGACTCACTGCATGAAGAACAAGGTGTTACTTTGAAGCACAAGTGTGGATAAGAGATTGTAGCATTGCCCTTTTTATTTCTTTTTTTCTTTTTTTGGGCCTTTTTTTGGCCTTTCTCTTCTTTTTTTTATTTGGGCAATGCTCTAATAATGATGATCATCACACTTCTATTGATTACAACATAAGGATTACAACTCGAAACTTAGAGCAAGATATGACTCTATATGAATGCCTCCGGCGGTGTACCGGGATGGTGCAATGAATCAAGAGTGACATGTATGAAAAATAATGCATGGTGGCTTTGCCACAAATATGATGTCAACTACATGATCATGCAATGGCAATATGACAAAAGTAATGTATGTCATGATGAAGATGGTGGAAGTTGCATGGCAATATATCTCGGAATGGCTATGGAAATGCCATGATAGGTAGGTATGGTGGCTGTTTTGAGGAAGATATAAGGAGGTTTATGTGTGATGGAGCATATCATATCACGGGGTTTGGATGCACCGGCGAAGTTTGCACCAACTCTCAAGGTGAGAAAGGGCAATGCACGGTACCGAAGAGGCTAGCAAAGGCAGAAAGGTGAGAGTGCGTATAATCCATGGACTCAACATTAGTCAAAAGAACTCATATACTTATTGCAAAAATTTAGAAGCCATCAAAAATCAAGTACTATGTGCATGCTCCTAGGGGGATAGATTGGTAGGAAAAGTCTGTCGCTCGTCCCCGACCGCCACTCATAAGGATGCACAAGCCAGGTACACTTCATGTTTCAAATTTGTTACAAAACTTTAACCATACGTGCATGCTACGGGACTTGCAAACTTCAACACAACCATTTCTCACATTCATAATCACCCAACTAGCACCACTTTGATAATATCACCTCCATATCTCAAAACAATTATCAAGCATCAAACTTATCTTAGTATTCAATTCACTCAAAAGAAAGTTTCACATATCTTGAACACCAAGTATATTAACATTAAGCAAATTACCATGCTATTAATGACTCTCAAAATAATCTAAGTGAAGCATGAGAGATCAATAGTTTCTTTAAAACAAATCCACCACCGTGCTCTAAAATATATAAGTGAAGCACTAGAGCAAAATATCATGCTCAAAAGATATAAGTGAAGCACTATGAGGAAAACTATCAAGCTCAAAAGATATAAGTGAAGCACATAGAGTATTCTAACAAATTCCAATTCATATATGGCTCTCTCAAAAGGTGTGTACAACAAGGATGATTGTGGTAAAATAACAAGCAAAGACGCAAATAATACAAGATGCTCCAAGCAAAACACATATCATGTGGTGAATAAAAATATAGCTCCAAGTAAATTACCGATGGAAGTGGACGAAAGAGGGGATGCCTTCCGGGGCATCCCCAAGCTTTGACTTTTTGGTGTCCCTAGATTATCTTGGGTGTACCATGGGCATCCCCAAGCTTAGGCTCTTGCCACTCCTTGTTCCATAATCCATCAAAAGAATTCACCCAAAACTTGAAAACTTCAAAACACAAAACTCAACAGAATTCTCGTGAGCTCCGTTAGAGAAAGAAAACAAAAGACTACTTCAAAGTACAGTAATGAACTCATTATTTATTTATATTGGTGTTAAACCTACTGTATTCCAACTTATCTACGGATTATAAACTATTTTACTAGCCATAGATTCATCAAAATAAGCAAACAATACACGTAAAACAGAATCTGTCAAAAACAGAACAGTCAGTAGCAATCTGTAACTAACGCAAACTTATGGAACTCTAAATATTCTACCAAAATAGGAAGTCCTGGACAATTTTTTTATTGAACAGCAGCAACAAGAATCAACACGAAAGCACGTTTCTGTGATTTAAAAAAATTATATTCGTGCACGCAAAGTTTCTGTTTTTCAGCAGAATCAAATCAACTATCATCGTAGGTTTATCCTATAGGTTCTACTTGGCACAAACACTAATTAAAAGATAAAACCACATCCAAACAGAGGCTATATGGATTATTTATTCCTAAAAAGAAGCAAAAACAAAAAAACACAAAAAAAATTGGGTTGCCTCCCAACAAGCGTTATCGTTTAACGCGCCTAGCTAGGCATAAAAGCAAGGATAGATCTAGGTATTGCCATCTTTGGTAGGCAATCCATAAGTGGCTCTCATGATAGATTCATATGGTAATTTTATTTTCTTTCTAGGGAAGTGTTCCATGCCCTTCTTTAAGGGAAATTGGACTCTAATATTCCCTTCCTTCATATCAATAATTGCACCAAGCATTCTAAGGAAAGGTCTACCAAGAATAATAAGACATGAAGGATTGCAATCTATATCAAGAACGATAAAATCTACGGGCACATAATTCCTATTTGCAACAATAAGAACATCATTAATTCTTCCCATAGGCTTTTTAATAGTGGAATCCGCAAGATGCAAGTTTAGAGAGCAATCATCAAAGTCACGGAAATCTAGCAAATCACATAAAGTTTTGGGAATAGTAGAGACACTAGCACCCAAATCACACAAAGCATGAAACTCATAATCTTTAATTTTAATTTTAATAGTAGGTTCCCATTAATCATAGAGCTTTCTAGGGATAGAAACTTTCAACTCCACTTTTTCTTCATTAGATTGCATCAAGGCATCTACAATGTGTTCGGTAAAGGCCTTATTTTGACTATAAGCACGAGGAGAATCTAGCACGGATTGCAACACGGAAATACAACCAATTAAAGAGCAATTTTCATAATTAAATTCCTTGAGATCCAAAATAGTGGGTTTAGCAACATCTAGATTTTTTTTTCTTTCAATCCCACTTTCATCAATTTCATCATCAAGATCTAGAAACTCCGTATTCTTAAAATGCCTTCTAGGTGAAGGAAGATCATCTTCAGTTTCATCAAGATTCATATTGCAAAACAAAGATTTAATGGGGGACACATCAATAACTTTTAGATCTTCATCTTGATTTTCATAGGAATTGGAAGAACACGCTTTAATAAAGGCATCTTTGGAAGCACGCATCCTAGCGGTTCTCTCTTTGCACTCATCAATGGAAATTCTCATGGCTTTGAGAGACTCATTGATATCATGCTTAGGAGGAATAGATCTAAGCTTTAAAGAATCAATTTCAAGAGAAATTCTATCAACGTTCCTAGCCAAATCATCAACTTTAAGCAATTTCTCTTCAAGCAAAGCATTAAAATTCTTTTGTGAATGCATAAACTCTTTAATACTACTCTCAAATTCAGAGGGCATCTTATTAAAATTTCCATAAGAGTTGTTGTAGGAATTTCCATAATTATTAGAAGGATTACTAGGATAAGGCCTAGGATTAAAATTCCCTCTATAAGCGTTGTTTCCAAAACTATTCCTACCAACAAAATTCACATCCATAGATTCATTATTATTCTCAAGCAAAGTAGATAAAGGCATATCATTGGGATCAAGAGGAGTATTTTTATTTGCAAACATCTTCATAAGTTCATCCATCTTTTCACTCAAAAATTGATTTCTTATATAGCATGCACTTTTTTACTAGAAGATCTTTCGGTGTGCCATTGAGAATAATTAGCCATAATATTATCACGCAATTTGGTAGCATATCATAACGTAATTTCCATAAACGTGCCTCCCCCGGCCGAATCTAAAAGATTTCTAGAAGCAAAATTCAATCCGGCATAAAAATTTTGTATGATCATCCATAAATTCAAACCATGAGCAGGGCAATTGCGAAGCATCAATTTCATTCTTTCCCAAGATTGGGCAACATGCTCATGATCAAGTTGTTTAAAATTCATAATATCGTTCCTAAGAGTGATGATCTTAGCGGGAGGAAAATACTTAGAGATAAAAGCATCTTTGCACTTGTTCCAAGAATCAATACTATTTTTAGGCAAAGATGAAAACCAAACTTTAGCACGATCTCTAAGTGAAAACGGAAATAACGTCAATTTGACAGTATTGTTATTCGTATCTTTCTTCTTTTGCATATCACACAAATCAACAAAATTGTTTAGATGAGTAGCGGCATCTTCACTTGGAAGGCCGGCGAATTGATCTTTCATAACAAGATTCAGCAAAGCGGTATTGATTTCACATGACTTATCATTATTAAGAGGAGCAATCAGAGTGCTAAGGAAATCATTATTATTGGTATTCGAGAAATCACACAATTTGGTATTATCTTGCGCCATGGCAACAAGTAATCCAACACACAAGCAAACAGAAAGGCAACGGAAAAGGCAAACGGGAAAGAGAGGAGGAGATTGGGAAAGAGAGGGCGAATAAAACGGCAAGGGTGAAGTGGGGGACAGGAAAACGAGAGGCCAATGGCAAATAATGTAATGCGAGAGATAGGGATTGTGATGGGTACTTGGTATGGTTGACTTGCTTGCGTGAGCTTCCCCGGCAACGGCGCCAGAAAATCTTCTTGCTACCTCTTGAGCACTGCGTTGGATTTCCTCGAAGAGGAGAGGATGATGCAGCAAAGTAGCGTAAGTATTTCCCTAAGTTTTTGAGAACCAAGGTATCAATCCAGTAGGAGACCACGCAAAAGTCCCTCGTACCTGCACAAAACGATAGCTACTCGCAACCAACGCGATAAGGGGTTGTCAATCCCTTCACGGTCACTTACGAGAGTGAGATCTAATAGAGATGATAAATAATATTTTTGGTATTTTTGATAGATAGATGCAAAGTAAAAAGTAAAAGGCAAAGTAAAAACAAAGCAAGTAATAAAGCGATAGAGATTGGTATGATGAGAATAGACCCGGGGGCCATACGTTTCACTAGTGGCTTCTCTCAAGAGCATAAGTATTCTATGGTGGGTGAACAAATTACTGTTGAGCAATTGACAGAATTGAGCATAGTTATGAGTATATCTAGGCAATGATCATGTATATAGGCATCACGTCCGAGACAAGTAGATCGAAACGATTCTGCATCTACTACTATTACTCCACTCATCGACCGCTATCCAGCATGCATCTAGAGTATTAAGTTAAAAACAGAGTAACGCCTTAAGCAAGATGACATGATGTAGAGGGATAAATTCATGCAATATGATAAAAAAACCCATCTTGTTATCCTCGATGGCAACAATAATGCGTGCCTTGCTGCCCCTGCTGTCACTGCGAAAGGACACCGCAAGATTGAACCCAAAGCTAAGCACTTCTCCCATTGCAAGAACTACCAATCTAGTTGGCCAAACCAAACGGATAATTCGAAGAGGCTTGCAAAGATAACTCAATCATACATAAAAGAATTCGTAGAAGATTCAAATCTTTTCCATAGATAAGTTGGATCATAAACCCACAATTCATCGGTCTCAACAAACACACCGCAAAATGAAGATTACATCGAATAGATCTCCACAAGAGAGGGGGAGAATATTGTATTGAGATCCAAAAAGAGAGAAGAAGCCATCTAGCTACTAGCTATGGACCCGAAGGTCTGAAGTAAACTACACACACTTCATCGGAGGGGCTATGGTGCTGATGTAGAAGCCCTCCATGGTGGATGCCCCCTCCGGCGGAGCTCCGGAGCAGGCCCTAAGATGGGATCTCGTGGATACAGAAGGTTGCGGTGGTGGAATTAGGTTTTTGGCTCCTGTTGTGATCGTTTGGGGATACGTAGGTATATATAGGAGGAAGGAGTACGTCGGTGGAGCAACAGGGGGCCCACAAGGTAGGGGGCATGCCTAGGGAGGGCGCCCTCCACCCTTGTGACCACCTCTGGCACTTCTTGGAGTAGGGTCCAAGTCTCCTAGATCACGTTCGGTGAGAAAATCACGTTCCCGAAGGATTCATTCCGTTTGGACTCCGTTTGATATTCCGTTTCTCCGAAACACTGAAATAGGCAAAAAACAGCAATTCTGGGCTGGGCCTCCGGTTAATAGGTTATTCCCAAAAATAATATAAAAGTGGAAAATAAAGCCCAATATAGTCCAAAACAGTAGATAAAGTAGCATGGAGCAATCAAAAATTTTAGATACGTTGGAGATGTATCATGATCTCACCGTTCATTCTCGACCGGACAGTCGAAAAAGTGGTACTGTGTTACATATAGGAGTAGTTGACATGCGCACAACATCATTTGTTATCGAAATATCTTACTACACTAGCAACAAGATTGTGTAGTATTGACATATGAACCACTGCACATGCCTAGTAGTAGGAGCACTGTGTATGTTCAAGTGGCTGCCGTGTTTCGCACTCCTCCGTCGTAACAGTGGAAACGCTTGCTGTAATCATTTTTTTCTTCAGAATGAAAAATAGTGGACACGCTCTACCGTGCGGATCCTCCTCCAGCCATGCACTAAATTACTCACTTTCACCGACGTGTGGGACAGCCAGCACCTGGGTCCACCAGCCATGCACTAAATTACTCCGTAGTAGAGTGAGGGTAGACTACCCCGATCAAACCGCCGCAGTAATGCCCAATGAGCCGTCAAATCACAAAACCCCCTCCTTTCCAGCAATAAGTTGGACGGACGAAGCAACCATCATTTCACTCTTCTCTGTCAGCTTCCTCTCTTGAAGAAAACTCCCACTCGCTTCGCTTCTCCCTCATCTCGTTCCTCCTTTCACTCTTCTCTCTCAGCTTCCTCTCTTTTATAGACACCGGAGCACCGGCCGACGTGATGTCTATGGCTCTGGCCAAAACCGTCGAGGCTCATGGTACGAAGAAGCGCAAGCACCCCGCTGAGACTACCGAGGACAAGCTCAAAGCCATCGTCGTGTCCAAGCCCCCCTCTCCGGGATCCCTCATTAAGCAAGTCCAGGTAATGTCTCTTGTTGACGATCTTTTTCTCGATGTTGATCATGTTTTTTCATCTAACACGCAGTACTAGTACTGGTAGTACAACTTTCTGGGTGATCTTGCATGTGATTTTAGTGTGCCAAATGACAGTTCTAAATTCCTCTTTTGACCAAAACATGCGAGAGGTTGACACTGATTTCTTATAGATTACTTTCAACTACTCCCTCTATCCCAAATTTATTGTCTTAGATTTCTCTAGATACGGATGTATCTAATACTAAAATGTGACTTGATACATCCGTATCTAGACAAATCTAAGACAAGAATTTTGGGACGGAGGGAGTACTTTATGAACATCAATGGTACCTTTTAAGAGGGTATATTTGCCTCAGTAACTTGTGTTATGGATATTGCATGTAATCCCTCTACTCTCATGCCATTGAAGACAATTTCTAGTGTCTTTGTTCACTCATTTCTGTGCATATATGTAGTCATATATGGAGTATAATATTGAAAATCATCTTATATTTCTGAACGGAGGTAGTAATGAAACATGGTTTCTGTTTGAATTAGAACCAGGTCCGCGGTGGAGATGAAGTTCTCAAAGTCATGCCGTGTGAACTGGAAGACCTGAAAATGAGTTCTATTGCTGAACTATCCAGCTGCTATGTCCTTGTCGCCACGTGTCCTGAACTAGTGTTTTCCTGTAGCATTGTTGTCAGGCGTGTTCTCGAGGCTGTACTTGACCACAACAATTTCCTGGTTGTGCCTTCGATTACGAAGGGTGTGGTTCTTGTAAAGCTTCCCAACAAATCTGATGCGGCATGTCTTCATCATCATGTTTATGAGTGGAAAGACCACTCTGTTAGGTTCTCGAAGGTTGACAAGATGGTGATGGTGCATGTAGACATCTCACACGAAGTCCATGGCCTAGTCAGTTATGCGTGGTTCATCCCGTAGGTCGGTGGCAAGAAATAGTCTACAGAGTTTAGTTAGTGCAACTTTGCTTGTCTGTAGTAAGTACTATTGTTTAGTACTTGATTTGTGTTTGTGAACCCTATATTGTTTATTAGTACTGCCACTTTTGGTGTGTGGCCAGTCCTAAGAACGGTCTATGTTAATGTTTGTCCACTCAATTCAGTCTGTACATTTTGAAGTATTGTCAGGACCCCGACTCGATGTCACATCGATCTAGCTGGTAACACCTCATATCACTTTGCGGCCTCACGCACGGTATTCCCACGGGTGTCGTCTTAACTTTTCCCGGGACCGTTTGCGCCTTTTGGCTCACGTATAAGATAGTGTCGCTAGCATCCATATGATAAAGAGCCCGGGCTGACATGACTAGTCGTAAACCCAAAGTGGCACAGACTTACAGGGACAGGCATCCATGACCCAGCTTCGAACGTGTCGGTCATCAGCAAGTGGGTCCGGGCTGTAGCACTGGGCTAGCAGGACTCCGGTAAACCGGGCTGTAGCGGGCTAACAGGACTCCGGTACTCAAAGCGTGACATTTCCCCGAAGGGACAGACACAGGAACGAAGAAGGACACATGCCGGCCAGCCTAAGTGTTCCAGAGCAGTAGCAAGCTACCATGGCTCAGCGGTAACACTAGGAGACATTTCCCGGTAAGAGAGGCTACTAAAGATAAACAACTAGGTAGTCAGATCCCACACATACCAAGCATTTCAATCATACACACAATATGCTCGATATGTGCAAATACAACGAAGCATCACAACATGACTCTATGACACAAGTACTTTATTTAAGGCTCAGTGAGCCATACATAACATACACAAAGGTACGGGTCTCACGACCCCACATACAAGTCATACAGTCATACAAACCAGCAGCGGAAGTAACTTGTCTGAGTACAGACAACTAGTAAAAAAAAAGAGGCTTGGAAAGCCTAGCTATACTACGTGGTCCTTCACAAGCTCAGGGTCACCACCTGGGTCTTTAGCCTACTCGTTGATGTCAACGTCTACATAGAACCCATCAGAAGGGGTTGCAGCGTCTTCTGTAAAAATGTAGATTATAGCAACATGAGTACAAAGGTACTCAGCAAGACTTACATCAGATCCTACATACATGCATAGTATCAAGAAGGGTTGGTGGAGTTATTGCAGCAAGCTAGCTTTGACTCTTGGCTAGGCTAACCTACGATACTCCAACTTGAAATGGTTTTGCGCACACGAGTCCACTACTCACCACTTCAATACACTACCGAGGATCCGCCTCCGTCTTCCTACGGAAGAGCCATCCTCGGCACTCACACTTATCTTGAGGTTTTTAATAGTTTCCATTTACTTGTCTATGAACTGTATAGGCAACCAAGTAGTCCTTTACCGCGGACGCGGCTATTCGAATAGATCATGTTAACCCTGCAGGGGTGTACTTCTTCATACACGCTCTCAGTGCTTAAGGTCGGCTTCAATGAAACAACCCACCATGTACTCCTACATGGCCTTTCATCGATACCTTTACCAAATCGTGTTCACCACACCACTCTCATTACCGACATAATCATTTCACTCCGGCCCATCACCCAGATGAACCAGACCTGACACGACTCTAAGCATAGCAGGCATAGCAAGGTAGGAACAACACATACATATGGCTCAAGCAACTCCTACACATGCTAGTGGGTTTCATCTAGTTACTGTGGCAATGACAGGTCATGCAGAGGAAATGGGTTCAACTACCGTAGCACACAGCAGTTTGAATCGCGTTGTCTTAATGCAGTAAAAGAGAGCAGGAGCGAGAACATGGGATTGTATCGATATGATCAAATGGTTGGTTGCTTGCCTGATGGTTCGATGCACTGATACGGTTCTTCGTTAGGGTAATCACGGTACTCCTCGGGGACAGAACCTGTCGCAAAGGGCATCGATACACAAGCATCACCAAACAATGTGCAACAATATGATGCATGCATGAAACATGGCAATATGAGTGTATTGGGCTAATGCAACTAAAGCCAGAAGGGTTTGAACAAATTTGAATCAAAGATTCAAATTTCAAATTCAAATATGGCCTTTTAAAGTAATTTTCCTTGTTCTTCTTAAAACATCAATTTAACTTGTTTGATCATGCATGAAAATAGTACAGATGGATAGATTGGATTTTTCTGATCATTTTTCATATATAATTTGTCCAATTTGGAGTTACAGAATAAAAGTTATGAATTTTTGAAGTTTAAATAATATTCTGGAATTTCCTGATTTAATTTAAATCCAGAAAATCAATTACTGCGTCAGCCTGACGTCAGTGTGACGTCAGCAGGTCAACGGAACTGGTCCAGGTCAAACCTGACAGTGGGTCCCGCATGTCAGGGTGATTATTTTAACTAAAACTTAATTAAAACTAATCCTGTTTAATTAACAGGGCTGGGCCCCACCTGTCATTGACTCAGGGGAGTCAACCAGGGCCCACCCGTGGTCAAACCCGAGTCGGCTGCACCGGCGTTTAGCCGCCGGCGAGCCCGACGCGGCGGCGGAAGTGGTTTTGGTCATTTCGGCCACCAAACGGACTGCGGAGACCACCGGAGTGGAGCTGAGGCCAACCCGCAGCTCTTGGCGGAGCCCGTTGGGGTCGGGGTGGCCGGAGTCGACGGCGGCGAGCTCGGCTGCGGCCGCCGGGGTTCGGTCGTGCACGGGAACGGTGCTGGAGCTCGAAGTCGAGCAAAGCGAGGCGCTAGGGATGCTCTACGGGGTCTTGCGAACTTGTTGGACTCGCCGGGGTGACCAAATGGTCACCGGAGCTGCGTCGACGGCGAGCTTGGCGACGGCGGAGGTTCGGCCGTGGTGGGGAGGTGGCTACGGTGAGGGAACGAGGGGAAGGAGAGGGGGAAACGGTGGCGTAGCTCACCGCGGTTGTAGTGGGCGTCGAAGCGGGCTCGGGGACGCACTGGAGACGGCGAATTCGACGGCGACGGTGGTCGGAGCCCGAAGAGGGGAACGGCGACGTGGCGGCGATGCAGGGCTTCCGGGGAGCTGTGGAGCGGTGGGGAGGAAGAGGGAGTCGTGGCGGAGCTCCTGAGCTAGTCGGGGGAGCGAGGGGTGGTCGGAGACGGTGGCTATGGCGAACGGCGGCGAGTGTGGTGTTCGGCCGGGCGGGAGAGAGAGCGAGGGAGAGGAGAGGAGAGCCGGGGGAGAGTGAGAGAGAGCAGGGGGGAGGGCGTGGCGTCGTCCAGGGAGTCGAGCGAGGAGGGGAGGCCAGGCAAGCAGGCGAGCAGGTGGCGTGGCGCGGTGGCCGTGCGCGCGCGCCGGCCACACTCCCCTCCCTCTGTCGGGGCGAAGACGACAGAGGAGGGAGGTGGGCTGGGCCGGCTGCCGGCTGGGCCAGCCAGCTGGCTGGGCCGCACAGTGGAGGAGCCCAGGTAAGCTCCTCCTGTTATATATTTTTCTGTTTTTTAATTTCTGACATTTGTTTTGATTTAAAAAAATATATTAAATCATTTATTTAACTTATGCCAATTTTTGCAGGAGCTATATATATTATTCCAGAGCTCTTTTATAATTGGCATAATATTTGGGCATATATTAATATATATAATTAATATATTTCCAATGCAAATATTTATGCATTAATTCCAAATGCCCAAAATAAATGTCCATGATCCACTAAAAATATTGGTTTGATTTTTATCTCTGTCCAATATTTTCAGAGAGCAACATGAGCATTTTCTTGGACCCTTTTGGAGAAATTTTTATTTGGGTCATTTTCATAATGATTCTGAGGGTTTCACAGATCCCCATTTCAAGTTTCTGATGAAAGAATAAACATGATGCAACACTCTAATGCATGACTAGCTAGGGTGTGACAACTCACCCCCACTCAAAAGAATCTCGTCCCGAGATTTGGGTTCCTCCGGGAAGAAGGCGGGATACTCGAGTCGAAGACGATCCTCCCTTTCCCAGGTTGCTTCATCCTCAGAATGGTGCGACCATTGAACCTTGAGAAACTTGATATTATGACGTCGGGTGGTACGTTCGGCCTGATCGAGGATACGAACGGGGTACTCTCGATATGTAAGATTATCTTGGAGATCAAGCGTTTCGTGGTCCACTTCACGGATAGGATCCGAGAAGCAACGCCTGAGTTGAGAAACGTGGAAGACATCGTGAACTCTGGAGAGGTGCGGAGGTAGTTCCAACTGGTAGGCAACTTCTCCTCGTTTGGCAAGAATGCGAAAAGGTCCAATGTAACGAGGAGCCAATTTGCCTTTGATACCGAAACGATGGGTTCCCTTCAGAGGGGTGACCCGAAGATAAGCCTTCTCGTCAACCTCGAAAGTCATAGCCTTATGTTTTCGGTCATATTGACTCTTTTGACGAGATTGGGCTGTTTTCAACTTTTCACGAACGATACGAACTTGCTCTTCTGCTTCCTGAATCATATCCGGGCCAAAGAATTGTCTTTCCCCGGTCTCTGACCAGTTAAGGGGTGTTCGACACCGTCGTCCATAGAGAACTTCAAAAGGGGCTTTACCCAAGCTAGATTGATAGCTGTTGTTATAAGCGAATTCGGCAAATGGAAGGCACTTCTCCCAGTCAATTCCGAATGAGATAACAGAGGCCCGAAGCATGTCTTCTAGAATTTGGTTGATGCGTTCCACTTGACCACTCGACTGAGGGTGGAAAGCGGTGCTAAAGGAGAGACGAGTTCCCATAGCATTTTGGAAACTTTCCCAAAATCGAGAGGTGAAAAGACTTCCTCGATCCGAGTTAATTTCCAAAGGAACACCATGAAGAGACACTATTCGGGAGATGTATAAGTCTGCCAGTTGACTAGCGGTTATACTCCCACGAACAGGTAAGAAATGGGCTACTTTGGAAAGACGATCGACCACGACGAAAATAGCATTATTCCCTCTCTTGGTCCTGGGAAAACCGGTAATGAAATCCATACCAATTTTATCCCATTTCCATTCAGGAATAGATAGGGGTTGAAGGGTGCCAGCAGGCCGTTGATGCTCGTCTTTTACACGACGACAGACGTCGCAATTAGCAATATACTGAGCAATTTCTCTCTTCATCCTAGTCCACCAGAACCTCTGGCGTAGGTCCTGATACATCTTAGTACTACCGGGATGAATAGTGAGAGGAGATTCATGAGCCTCCTTAAGGATCAACTGCCGTAGATGCTGGTTCTTGGGAACCACTAGACGGTTCTCAAAGTACACAACACCATGATCATTTGTGGAGAAACAACTAGCACCTCCGCTAGCAATGTTCTCCTTGATCTTAGCTATTCCCTTATCTCGCTTCTGGGCAGCAATGATTTGATCCGTAAGAGTAGGTTTCGCCACCAAGGTGGAGAGAAATCCTTGAGGAACAATGTGAAGGTTAAGCTTCCGAAATTCCTCATGGAGAAGCGGTTGACTTTGTTGTAACATCAGATTGTTACAATAAGATTTACGACTTAGCGCATCAGCCATGACGTTGGCTTTCCCTGGGGTGTAGGTTATTCCTAAGTCGAAGTCTGTGATCAATTCAACCCAACGTCTCTGCCTGAGATTCAAATCCGGTTGGGTGAAAATATACTTCAGACTTTGGTGATCAGTGAATATTTCGCAATGATTACCGAGGAGGTAATGTCGCCAGGTCTTAAGTGCATAGACTACGGCTGCAAGCTCTAGATCATGAGTAGGATAATTCTCCTCATGTGGGTGCAATTGCCGTGAAGCGTAGGCAATTACGTGTCGATCTTGCATGAGAATGCATCCTAGTCCTTGTCGCGAGGCGTCGCAGTAGATAACAAAGTCCTTAGAGAAGTCTGGCGGTACCAGTACGGGAGCAGAAGTCAGGAGTCTTTTCAGTTCCTGAAAGCTGTGCTCACATTGTGGAGTCCATTCGAACTTCTTATCTTTCTTGAGGAGTTCGGTTAGGGGTTTAGCAACCTTGGAGAAGTTCTCGACAAAGCGACGACAATAGCTCGCTAAGCCCAGAAAGCTCCGAATTTGCTTGACCGATTTAGGTGGAGTCCAGTTAAGGACGGCTTGAACTCGCTCAGGGTTAACAGCAATACCTTTACCAGATATTACATGACCCAGATAGGTCACTTCTGACAACCAGAATTCACATTTAGAAAATTTGGCATAAAGGCGATGCTCTCGAAGTTTCTGCAACACTAGCCTTAGATGTTCGGCATGTTCTTCCTCGTTCTTGGAGTAGATGAGTATATCATCGAGGTAAACCACGACGAATTTATCCAAATACTCCATGAAGATTGAGTTCATTAACCGAGAAAAGGTGGCTGGAGCGTTGGTTAAACCGAAGGACATGACGGTGTACTCGTATTGGCCATAACGAGTAACAAAGGCCGTTTTAGGAATGTCCCCGTTTCTGATTTTGATTTGATGGTAGCCCAACCTCAAATCCATTTTGGAGAAGACTGAGGATCCAGCGAGCTGATCGTACAGGTCGTTGATCCTGGGAAGTGGATATTTGTTCTTGATTGTGACCAAGTTGACAGGTCGGTAATCTACAACCATCCGGTCCGTACCATCCTTCTTCTTGACGAATAGGACGGGGCAAGCCCACGGAGAAGAGCTAGGTCGGATGAAACCCTTTTTCAAGGACTCATCGAGTTGTTTCTTAAGTTCGGCTAGTTCTAGGGGTGCCATCTTATAAGGTCTTCTAGCAATCGGAACGGTTCCTGGAATGAGGTCTATTACAAACTCAACATCCCTGTCAGGTGGAACACCTGGCAATTCCTCTGGAAAGACATCCGGGAAGTCACGGACTACCGGAACGTCCTCAAGGTCTGGCAAAGGGCTGGCGTTAAGAGAATATAATTGTCGCTTGGCTATTCGGGTCAAGACATTGACTATCTTCCTCGAAGGATGGGTGAGTTGAACAGTCCTAGAGAAGCAATCGATTTGGGCATGATGAGCCGACATCCAGTCCATACCCAGAATGATATTAATATCTGAAGATTTAAGGGCTATCAAAGATGCAAGGAAAACAAGTCTGTCGACTTGGATTTCGCTCCCATGGCTTACTCTAGAAGTTTGCCATTTGGATCCCGGAGTTTGGATTACCATAGAGGTTGGCATATCACCGAATGCGATGTTATGCAAGCGAGCATAATTTTCAGATATAAAAGAGTGAGAGGCTCCTGTATCGAAAAGAACAGATGCCGGGTGGCAGTTAACAAGAAGCGTACCGAGAACGACGTTGGGATCCTCTTGAGCTTCTTCGGCAGAGATACAGTTGACATGGCCACGCGAAGCGGTGACCGGTTTAGCATGAAACACTTTCCCTGTCGGCTTGCCACGGCCAACAGCTTTAGCAGATTGATTGGGGTTGGTCTGGGGACACTCACGCATATAGTGACCAGATTCCCCACACTTGAAACAAGTCACGGAACTGGTACGTGGAGGAGCATTGTTAGTTGGACCCCCATAGGGCTTGGCTGGAGCAGACTGTTGAACGGGGCGAGGCGCCTGGAAGGATGGCCTCGGTGTGAACCTGGGTGGCAGGGCGGTGTTGGGTACCCACACGCGGCGCTTCTGAGGACCAGCATCGGATGAGGAACCCGTGTCACGTCCATGCTTGCGTGTTGCGTCATAGTCAGTCTGACCAGTTTCAGCACTGATGGCTTTGTTGACAAGTTTCGAAAAAGATGTGCACTCATGCAGACGGAGGTCACGGCGAAGCTCAGGACTAAGGCCCTTACGGAACCTTGCTTGCTTCTTGGCGTCAGTAGACACTTCCTCAGTTGCATATCGGGCGAGATTACCAAACTCCCTGCTATAGGCATCCACAAAAAGTCGGCCTTGGGTGAAACTGCAAAATTCTTCACGTTTACGGTCCATGAGACCCTCCGGAATGTGATGTTCACGGAAAGCCTCGCTGAACTCAGCCCAAGTAGTGACATGGCCCGCTGGGCGCATAGCTCCATAATTCTCCCACCATAGACTGGCGGGGCCTTCAAGATGATATGCAGCAAAGGTGACCTTGTCAGCCTCCGCTACCAGCGCGGAACGCAGTTTATGGGAGATACTGCGAAGCCAGTCATCAGCGTCGAGAGGCTCGACGGAGTGGTGGAACGTGGGTGGATGCAATTTGATAAAATCACTGAGCGACACCACGTTAGCCCTCTGATGGTGTGCTGTATTCTGTTCAATACGCTCCAACAAACGGTTCGTCTCCCGCTTGTTTCTCTCAGCTTCCATCATCACCTCGGCTAGTGAAGGAGGATGAGGCAGATTTACATCCCTGGCTTCACTGCCTTCGGCCTGCTCTTGAGAAGCAGGGTTAGCGCACGTGTTGACCATCCTAGGAAATCAAGACAATGTTTTAGTCAGGATGGTAAAATTCCGACATAGGATTTATAATGTAAGAAATAACTCGGAATGCAAGATGATCATCCGTATGACATGGTAGATACAGAAACTGCTTCTTTATTCCATCGTCATACACACCATACAGGGTTTAGTACAAGACCAAACAAAGTACTATTACGGTGAAAAGAGGATTACATCTCATCGGAGACATTCCAAGCTCCTATACATTATTTTTCTACATCTCCGGAAAGAGTACAAACTAGGTCATATCCCACGAGTCACGCGGGACGATAGACGACACAGCTAGTGCGAACTAGTGATACTACCACTAACTCAGACCGATCCGTAGTAGTCCTCGTAAAAGTCACCTCCATAGCCTGGGAGTTCAACATGATCATCCGGAAACAAACGGTCTCGCGGAGCTTGTGGACCATAGGGGCTAGGATGAGGCCTTGGACCAACAAACGGTGGCCTGCGGGGACCGCGAGGTGGGGTGATGCCTCCTACATCACGCCAAACCATCACGTCTGGCAGAGCAGATCTCACAGGATAGAGATCGCGCATATCTGAATATCCAGCTTGCACCGCCGGTGCGAACCGAGTCAAAGTGGCCCAGTGGTCAGCACGGGTGTTGAAGAGCTCTAGCCTTAAGGCCCGATTTTCTCGGTCCTTATCCTCGAGCATCTCAGCAGTGGTGCGAGTCCGTGAATCCTCCTGAGTGGGGTCAGCATAGATAGCCTGGAGATACCCTTGTGCTCCCGGAAGTGATCCTGGCATATACCGGAAATCAGAGTCCCAAAATATACCAGATCTGACTCGCATAATGGTCATCATAGAGTAGGCGGCGTCCTGCACAGCCATCTCAATGGTAACCCCGAGTCCATAAGAGCAGTGAAGAGGCTCGGTGGATCCAGGATAAGATGGAAATATCCTGACAGTGCAGAGATACTGGCTCTGATTAAAATCTCGGAATTGCTCTTCGACCGTGTACTCGGGATACCAGCGATATCCAGCCTCAGTCATTACCCTGACCAACTTAGCAGTATGGCCGGGTACATCTAGGCATCGAGTCAGGCGAACCACTTGATTGAGGTCGCGAGTGGCCATCTGAAAGCACAATCATAATGCAAGGGCATTAGAATTTCTAGCAAAATTTCGGCAGCATAACAGCTGTAAATGCTCAAGAAGGATTTTGAGACATTTGACAAAGGATTTCATACACACTCAACATCATCATATCAAAGTTCTGAATCCATTCTGGCAACATAATCTGGTAGTAGAACTGAACTAGGCTGGTAACCATCAAACTTATAAGGTACTACTGATTAGTAACTCGTGATCCTGATAGAGAGAACAGATCCTAATTCCTTAACCCCCCGTGGAAGAATGGACTGACTCAGATCAGAAAGTCATAAGGTAAAGGAGTAAAAAGAGCCTTACGTTCCATCCCACAAACAATTCCCCTACATATAACTAAAGAATTTCTAGACTCAACATCGACCAGTTTGGCTTGGAGAACCTATAGGCAGTCCGGCTCTGATACCAACGCTGTCAGGACCCCGACTCGATGTCACATCGATCTAGCTGGTAACACCTCATATCACTTTGCGGCCTCACGCACGGTATTCCCACGGGTGTCGTCTTACCTTTTCCCGGGACCGTTTGCGCCTTTTGGCTCACGTATAAGATAGTGTCGCTAGCATCCATATGATAAAGAGCCCGGGCTGACATGACTAGTCGTAAACCCAAAGTGGCACAGACTTACAGGGACAGGCATCCATGACCCAGCTTCGAACGTGTCGGTCATCAGCAAGTGGGTCCGGGCTGTAGCACTGGGCTAGCAGGACTCCGGTAAACCGGGCTGTAGCGGGCTAACAGGACTCCGGTACTCAAAGCGTGACATTTCCCCGAAGGGACAGACACAGGAACGAAGAAGGACACATGCCGGCCAGCCTAAGTGTTCCAGAGCAGTAGCAAGCTACCATGGCTCAGCGGTAACACTAGGAGACATTTCCCGGTAAGAGAGGCTACTAAAGATAAACAACTAGATAGTCAGATCCCACACATACCAAGCATTTCAATCATACACACAATATGCTCGATATGTGTAGATACAACGAAGCATCACAACATGACTCTACGACACAAGTACTTTATTTAAGGCTCAGGGAGCCATACATAACATACACAAAGGTACGGGTCTCACGACCCCACATACAAGTCATACAGTCATACAAACCAGCAGCGGAAATAACTTGTCTGGGTACAGACAACTAGTAAAATAAAAGAGGCTTGGAAATCCTAGCTATACTACGTGGTCCTTCACAAGCTCAGGGTCACCACCTGGGTCTTTAGCCTATTCGTTGATGTCAACGTCTACATAGAACCCATCAGAAGGGGTTGCAGCGTCTTCTGTAAAAATGTAGATTATAGCAACATGAGTACAAAGGTACTCAGCAAGACTTACATCAGATCCGGCATACATGCATAGTATCAAGAAGGGTTGGTGGAGTTATTGCAGCAAGCCAGCTTTGACTCTTGGCCAGGCTATCCTACGATACTCCAACTGAAATGGTTTTGCGCACACGAGTCCACTACTCACCACTTCAATACACTACCGAGGATCCGCCTCCGTCTTCCTACGGAAGAGCCATCCTCGGCACTCACACTTATCTTGAGGCTTTTAGTAGTTTCCATTTACTTGTCTATGAACTGTATAGGCAACCAAGTAGTCCTTTACCGCGGACACGGCTATTCGAATAGATCATGTTAACCCTGCAGGGGGTACTTCTTCATACACGCTCTCACCACTTACCGTCGTTTACACGACATGTACTCGGCAACCTTCAAGCGGAAGCCCAACGTGGGTGTCGGCCACGACCTACCTAATCACCTAAGCCTCCAGTCCAGGTTTATCGCCTATTCAGGTTCCATCCGCAGGGAGTCCGGCCGAGGTTTCGCATACGGCCCCAAACGATGTGAACAGGGTTCCCGAGATACCTAACGGGTATTCGGTACACCCGGCCACGTACCTACCGCATCACAACCCACCCCTACGGTCAGCGCTGTCCACGGCCTCCAGTAGGCTACAAACACCAGAAACTACTTGCAACTCCTGGACGGAGAACTAGGGTGAATAAGAAGCCGAGAGGGTCCATTGGTTTCGGGCCCAATGCATGGTAGTAGCTGATTCTTAAATCACACATACAGATCTCAGTGCTTAAGGTCGGCTTCAATGAAACAACCCACCATGTACTCCTACATGGCCTCTCATTGATACCTTTACCAAATCGTGTTCACCACACCACTCTCATTACCGACATAATCATTTCACTCCAGCCCATCACCCAAATGAACCAGACCTGACACGACTCTAAGCATAGCAGGCATAGCAAGGTAGGAACAACACATACATATGGCTCAAGCAACTCCTACACATGCTAGTGGGTTTCATCTAGTTACTGTGGCAATGACAGGTCATGCAGAGGAAATGGGTTCAACTACCGTAGCACACAGCAGTTTGAATCGCGTTGTCTTAATGCAGTAAAAGAGAGCAGGAGCGAGAACATGGGATTGTATCGATATGATCAAATGGTTGGTTGCTTGCCTGATGGTTCGATGCACGGATACGGTTCTTCGTTAGGGTAATCACGGTACTCCTCGGGGACAGAACCTGTCGCAAAGGGCATCGATACACAAGCATCACCAAACAATGTGCAACAATATGATGCATGCATGAAACATGGCAATATGAGTGTATTGGGCTAATGCAACTAAAGCCAGAAGGGTTTGAACAAATTTGAATCAAAGATTCAAATTCCAAATTCAAATATGGCCTTTTAAAGTGCTTTTCCTTGTTCTGCTTAAAACATCAATTTAACTTGTTTGATCATGCATGAAAATAGTACAGATGGATAGATTGGATTTTTCTGATCATTTTTCATATATAATTTGTCCAATTTGGAGTTACAGAATAAAAGTTATGAAATTTTGAAGTTTAAATAATATTCTGGAATTTCCTGATTTAAATTAAATCCAGAAAATCAATTACTGCGTCAGCCTGACGTCAGTGTGACGTCAGCAGGTCAACGGAACTGGTCCAGGTCAAACCTGACAGTGGGTCCCGCATGTCAGGGTGATTATTTTAATTAAAACTTAATTAAAACTAATCCTGTTTAATTAACAGGGCTGGGCCCCACCTGTCATTGACTCAGGGGAGTCAACCAGGGCCCACCCGTGGTCAAACCCGAGTCGGCTGCACCGGTGTTTAGCCGCCGGCGAGCCCGACGCGGCGGCGGAAGTGGTTTTGGTCATTTCGGCCACCAAACGGACTGCGGAGACCACCGGAGTGGAGCTGAGGCCAACCCGCAGCTCTTGGCGGAGCCCGTTGGGGTCGGGGTGGCCGGAGTCGACGGCGGCGAGCTCGGCTGCGGCCGCCGGGGTTCGGTCGTGCACGGGATCGGTGCTGGAGCTCGAAGTCGAGCAAAGCGAGGCGCTAGGGATGCTCTACGGGGTCTTGCGAACTGGTTGGACTCGCCGGGGTGACCAAATGGTCACCGGAGCTGCGTCGACGGCGAGCTCGGCGACGGCGGAGGTTCGGCCGTGGTGGGGAGGTGGCTACGGTGAGGGAACGAGGGGAAGGAGAGGGGGAAACGGTGGCGTAGCTCACCGCGGTTGTAGTGGGCGTCGAAGCGGGCTCGGGGACGCACTGGAGACGGCGAATTCGACGGCGACGGTGGTCGGAGCCCGAAGAGGGGAACGGCGACGTGGCGGCGATGCAGGGCTTCCGGGGAGCTGTGGAGCGGTGGGGAGGAAGAGGGAGTCGTGGCGGAGCTCCTGAGCTAGTCGGGGGAGCGAGGGGTGGTCGGAGACGGTGGCTATGGCGAACGGCGGCGAGTGTGGTGTTCGGCCGGGCGAGAGAGAGAGCGAGGGAGAGGAGAGGAGAGCCGGGGGAGAGTGAGAGAGAGCAGGGGGGAGGGCGTGGCGTCGTCCAGGGAGTCGAGCGAGGAGGGGAGGCCAGGCAAGCAGGCGAGCAGGTGGCGTGGCGCGGTGGCCGTGCGCGCGCGCCGGCCACACTCCCCTCCCTCTGTCGGGGCGAAGACGACAGAGGAGGGAGGTGGGCTGGGCCGGCTGCCGGCTGGGCCAGCCAGCTGGCTGGGCCGCACAGTGGAGGAGCCCAGGTAAGCTCCTCCTGTTATATATTTTTCTGTTTTTTAATTTCTGACATTTGTTTTGATTTAAAAAAATATATTAAATCATTTATTTAACTTATGCCAATTTTTGCAGGAGCTATATATATTATTCCAGAGCTCTTTTATAATTGGCATAATATTTGGGCATATATTAATATATATAATTAATATATTTCCAATGCAAATATTTATGCATTAATTCCAAATGCCCAAAATAAATGTCCATGATCCACTAAAAATATTGGTTTGATTTTTATCTCTGTCCAATATTTTCAGAGAGCAACATGAGCATTTTCTTGGACCCTTTTGGAGAAATTTTTATTTGGGTCATTTTCATAATGATTCTGAGGGTTTCACAGATCCCCATTTCAAGTTTCTGATGAAAGAATAAACATGATGCAACACTCCAATGCATGACTAGCTAGGGTGTGACAAGTATCCAGATCATATTTTTTGTGAGGACGGTTTATCAATTATGGTTACACTCCAATATCTGTATGCATTGCAGGGTTTATCGCACCCACCAGGATTTCCAGTCCCATGGATGTTCACTCCATACGATTTGTCACGACCTTTGGACTGTCCTGCTTGTGGGAGTAGGCAGGGCCCCTGCATGCCACGCGTAGTTGGACGATCAATCTTCTGTTTAGTACTTCAACATAGTGATTTCCTGGTAATGATTCCCTCGTGTCACATCAAGTAAATCTTATTGATTTACTGTCTAAATCTTATTGATTTAATGTCATGTTTTCTTTCTTTTCCTGCAATTTTACGATGCAGGTTTTGCCATGTGACATTCATCACAGAATAAACCGTTTGGTTTGCTCTGCGATGGCCATTTTTGCAGGTTTCACTTCTTATGTCGTGTCAGTAACAAAGGCACTGTCCATCACTTATATTACAGGAAAAAATTGGATCAGTCTATTGTCTGAGTACAAGCTGAATCCCTATGATGAACTGCAGTTTGGTTTAACAAAAACACCACAATTAGTCCTTCTCGCGTCTAAAAGAAATGAAGAAAAAAACTGGATCACGGTCACGGATCCTAGTCAATTAGAAAGCTGATCATAGCAGACCAGACATGATCCCTGCTGTCTCGCACAGATCGAGCACCGGCAGTTGCTCTAGCACTGACAGAGGCAGTAGCTCAGTCTGATCCGGCTGAGGATTGGGCACTGACCGCGTCAGCGGATCAGTCTGATCTACTGGAGGATCGGGCATCGACACCAGCACCAGCTCTACAAGGAGCACCATCTCCGGCAGCAGCAGCGGCTTCGGCACCTGCACCAACACTTGCACTCGCATTTGGTCCGGCCCGTGCAGTTGCACCGGCAACAGATTGGGCTGTAGTTCGCATTTCATATACCAAAGTCCTTACAAAAACTGACATGTCCACCTTCTTGGTAAGTGTCGGTGTCAAAACCGGCGGATCTCGGGTAGGGGGTCCCGAACTGTGCGTCTTGGTGGATGGTAACAAGAGACAAGGGACACGATGTTTTTACCCAGGTTCGGGCCCTCTCGATGGAGGTAAAACCCTACTCCTGCTTGATTGATATTGATGATATGGGTAGTACAAGAGTGGATCTACCACGAGATCAAGGAGGCTAAACCCTAGAAGCTAGCCTATGGTATGATTGTTGTAATGGTTGTTCGTCCTATGGACTAAAACCCTCCGATTTATATAGACACCGGGGAGGGCTAGGGTTACACAGAGTCGGTTACAATGGTAGGAGATCTACATATCCGTATTGCCAAGCTTGCATTCCACGCCAAGGAAAGTCCCATCCGGACGCGGGACGAAGTCTTCAATCTTGTATCTTCATAGTCTTGGAGTCCGGCTGATGATGATAGTCCGGCTGTCCGGACACCCCCTAGTCCGGGACTCCCTCAGTAGCCCCTGAACCAGACTTCAATGACGATGAGTCCGGCGCGCATATTGTTCGCCATTGCAAGGCGGGTTCCTCCTCAGAATAATTCATAGAAGATTGCGAACACCAGGATAGTGTCCGGCTCTGCAAAATAAATTCCACATTCCACTGTAGAGAGAATATTATGCACACAAGTTCAATCTGCTGACGTATTTCGTAGCATGACGTCACACCACCACCAAGCCTTTACTGGAATCTTTTTTTATTATACCACCTCAGCGCGTTTAGCGAAGCGGTTTCCTTGGCACGTCTTGTCGAAGCAGAGATCGTGTTCCCCTTATTCCGGGATTCTCATCAATACGGACGTGGGTAACCCAACCGCGCCATTGATGGTGGCGCTTGGGAGATAAGCGAGTTTTACCAGGCCAGTGGGGACGTATGGTCTTCGTCCGCCCATATATAAGGGGATAAGGATCCGCCCTTTTTACCTATGCCTTCTTCCTCCTTTGCTTATCCATCTCCGCGCACTCGAGCTCCAGCGCCCAAGTCCACGCATCTCGTCTCGACCTTCTCCGACCATGTTCGGAGCGGGAGGCAAATGGTTGGCCTCCTCCGTTACGGAGGGGCACGTCGAAAGACTGCGCAGCACCGGATATTTGTCCAGCGACATCGCGCACCAGCTACCCGACAAGGGGCAGCTCATCCCCACCCCCAGGCCCCATGAGAGGGTCGTGTTCCTTCCCCACTTCCTCCACAGACTGGGCTTTCCACTTCACCCCTTTGTCCGGGGGCTCATGTTCTACTACGACCTGGATTTCCACGATCTGGCGCCGAACTTCATCCTCAACATCTCGGCGTTTATCGTCGTGTGCGAGGCCTTCCTCTACATCCAGCCCCACTTCGGCTTGTGGCTCAGGACCTTCAATGTCAAGCCGAAGGTAGTGAAGGGCACTCAAGCGGAGTGCGGAGGCGCCATGTTGGGCAAGATGCCCAACATCACCTGGTTCGAAGGGGCCTTTGTGGAGTCCGTCAAGGGGTGGCAATCAGGGTGGTTCTACATCACCGAGCCGCGTGACCCTAAGTGGACGGCGGCCCTCGAGTTCAGATCTGGCATCCCTATGCAGCTCACCTCCTGGAAAGAGAAGGGCTTGCTATGGGGTAGTTCGGAGGAGTTGAAAGGACTCCAAGCCTGTATCCAGAAGCTGGTGAACAAGAAGCTCAGGCTTGTCAATGTGGTCCAAGTCATGCTCATCCGCCGGATTCTCCCTTGCCAACAACAGGCATTTAAATTGTGGGAGTTCAATCCGGCACAGCACCAGGCATTGAGCGGGCTCTTCGACACGACGTATGAAGGCGCCTGGAGGGTGTTGTTTAAGGGCGCCGAAGCTCCCGCATCCGCCACTGAAGATCGTGGATTTCGCTCGCGGCGTCCAGCTGACGAGGTAAGTGATTCTACCCCTTTACGGGACACTTGTTTTTAATAGTTTGACCTTACGCGGGCTCCAATCTCCCTTTTCCTTTGACAGGACTGGATGAAGAAGGCCGAGCAGATCATCTGCCCGGCTCCCATGCCAGAAAACCCAGTAGACGCCCGTCTAGCGGGGCTGCTAGTTCCGGCACCGCATGTGGTGCCGGAGAAGAAGGCCAAGAAGGAGGCCACAGGTACTCGAAAGAGTTCCCGTTTTCAGGTGTCCGACGATTCCGGGGTGGACTCCTCCCCAGAAGGCGAGGAGGAGGAAGAAGACCCTCTCCCAGAGGAAGGAGAGAGGAAGAGGAAGGCTTCCCCGACAGGGGAGGCCGAAGGGTCCAAGAGGGGAAGGACTATTCCCCCGGACAGCTCCGCCAATGCCAACGTTGGCGACGAAGAGTGGCCCTCAAGGGCCAGGCCTCCGGCAAGATCGTAAGTATCCGGATTCCTGAATGGTTTGTAATTTCTTTTGTGTCACATAGTGTCCTTCTAATGCCGCACACTGCCTGCAGTCCGGCCGATGATGATCTCCCCGCTTCATCGAGCGGGTCGTTGGCTCCGTCGGATGTGGATTCCATCCCGACTGCCTCCACCGCCCGCGACACTGAGGACGCCGAGGTGGGATCCCAGGAAGGGACCCATCAGGAGGAGGCTCCGGAGGCACCGCAAGGCAGCCTCCCGGACTTTGCGCCGGACTCCACGCCGGAACCGGCAGTGGTTCCGGAGTCCGGCACGCGGCCCCTTCGCAAGAAGGGCAAGACCGTGACACCGGCGGCCCCCGTCCAGCCGGAGGCGCCAGGAAACTTGTTGGAGGCGCTCAAAGGCGCTTCCATCGAGGAAGAACACTGCACTATCATGAGTGCGGTGATTCAGAAGGTTCAGCTCGCCAAGAGCAGGCTGACCGAAGCCTGCAGTAGCCTTCTATCAGGCTTTGAGGTAAGAAGTTAAAAATATGCAATGTAATACCGCATAGACAGTAGCCCCTGATGCTTGGTTCGGTTTTCTCAAAGAAAAGCCGGACTGAGGATCTAAAAAGATATACATAGGGTTGCTAAAAATTATGTCAATATGGGTTTGCAGGCTGCGCTGCTGACCTCTGCCGCACTGACTGCGGAAGTTGGTGCTTTGAAGCAGGACCTCGAACGGGCCGAGCAAGAGCTCGGCCGTGCCAAGAAGCAGCTCGAGGACAAAGAAGGTGAATAACACCACTTTGAATAGTTACCTTACAGAAAAGGATTTAGGTTGCAAAAAATAACAAGGATAACGTGGGTACTGCAGGAGCCACAAACGAGGTGGCAACCCTGAAAGAGGCTGTGTCCGCGACCGAACACAATGCGGCCGCGGAACGGGCAGAGCGAGAGAAGCAGGAGGCGCGGGTGGCGGAGGTGCGGCAAGAGCTCCAGGCTCTCATGGAAAAGCGTGAGAGTTTGGAGCGCGACTCAAAGACTCGGGAGTCCGAGCTTGCCTCGGCTCTCGAAAGTGCCAAAGCCGCCAAGGCCGAGGCCCATAAGGCCCTTCAGGAGGTTGAGGATGTGAAGAAAATAGCGGCGGGTAAGGCATTTTTCATGCAAAGCAAGCATGTTGATGTAAACTTCCTGATACTTACCCGAATTCAGAGCTCTCCAGGGGCGTTTGCAGATCTGCCTTGCAGCGCATCCGATGCCGCCGCATTCTACCGAGCCGAGGAGGGGAGCTCAACGGAGAAGGTCTTCTGGTCTCAGTACGCTGAGGCCGGCCATCCGGTGCCCCCTAGCGACCAGCTGAAGCAGCTGGTCGAGCTCCACAAGGTAGCCGAGCAGGCCATGAAGGGCCTCATAGTCCGGCTGTGGCCTGGAGAGGCCATGCCTGGGAGCTACTTCGGCCTCGTGCGGCGGCTGGTGGATGTGTGCCCCTGGGTGGAGGTCATCAAGCGCTCCGCCTGTATTGAAGGTGCTCGTCGGGCCCTTGCCCGTGCAAAGGTGCACTGGGGCAGGCTGGATGCGGAGAGGCTTATCACTGACGCGCCGCCAGCGGGCAAGGAGTATCATACGCCCGAGATGTACTATAAGACTGTCCTGAAGGGTGCCCGCAAGATTGCGGATGAGTGCCCCAGAGATGTAATTATTGAGTAAACTCGCAATGTGTTATCATGTGCGCTGAAAACTTTGTTCATATGCGCTAAGCAACGCGTATTGATTTAAAATATTACCTTCTATGCGGCCGTTTATAAAATCTGAGAGATGGCAAGTCGTCGGCTTCAGCCCCCATGCCACGAGTGCTGGGGTGTTCGGGATAAACTGTCACGACCGGTTTTCCAATAAAAATATTTATTGAGAAACCAATCTTTTGAGTCCAGTATGAGAGAAATCCTCCTCACTGGTAGACAGATTCTTGATACAATAAGCCAGTAGCATAAAATATATTACAGGGTTGAACTACGGTTGCTCAACCAAATTATTACAAGCACACCAATAATTATACATAATGGCGGACATGACACAGTGGTGTGGAGGCATACTACTGACTCGAGGATAGGGCGGTGGTGGAGAAACACAGCGGGGAGAGAAATACAAGACTCTAAGTCTATCATCTCATCGAGCGTCGAGGTGAGGCTCGATGAATTTATTTGGTAGCGGAAGCGGATATAAAACAGTGACCAAATCCAGGGTCGCACGAGACTGACTGGGACTCCTCTAGGTGTCGGACTCGCTATCAAACTCTTCATCCATGAGATCGCCTTCGTCAGCATCTGGCCAAATCAACAAGCCAGTCAGTACTTTGAAAGTACTCGCAAGACAGTTCGGACGTAAGATATAACAAATGCATGCATGGATGCGTCATGATTAATTCACCAATGTACATTCAAAAATTAGCATAACAAGGTAAGAAAAAGGGAAACGGCGGTAGTCCGCCTGAAATCCCAACAAAACATTAATAACTACCGATCGGGTGTCTGAAGCGACGCCTCGAAAGGTGAACAAATAAAAATAAGGAAATGATGCCACAGTCGGGCGTCTTAGCGACACCACATAAAGGGCTTTAAAAGAAATACCACAGTCGGATGTCGGGGCGACATCACAGAAAGGGCTTTAAAAGAAATGCCATAGTCGGACGTCGGGGCGACATCACAAAAAGGGCTTTAAAAGAAATGCCACAGTCGGACGTCGGGGCGACATCACAGAAAGGGCTTTAAAAGAAATGCCACAGTCGGACGTCGGGGCGACA
>NC_041389.1:359975189-359985106 GCF_002162155.2 Triticum dicoccoides
GGCTTTAAAAGAAATGCCACAGTCGAACGTCGGGGCGACATCACAAAAAGGGCTTTAAAAGAAATGCCACAGTCAGACGTCGGGGCGACATCACAGAAAGGGCTTTAAAAGAAATGCCACAGTCGGACGTCGGGGCGACATCACAGAAAGGGCTTTAAAAGAAAGTAAAATACAACAATGCCACAGTCGGACGTCTGAGCGACATCGCAGAAAGGGCTTTTATTCACAAGTAATAATACTCATAATAAACATTTAATTCATGAGAATAAATGGGTTAGTCCATCCACAGGAATAATCATTTAATAGGAATTAGCACTCATGCGAATCACCGGAGTCTCTGCCATCAAAACTGACATTTGATTAGGATAAGATAATATCGATCTAGGACAGGGAATAGATGATTTGGAGGAATATATGACTCTGCAGAGTTTGTACAAAATTTTTCCCACAGCCAACGGATTTCCGTAGTCATGAAGGACTAGTTCCGTTTACGGTATTTCGGGAGAAAACACAGCTAACCAGTACACACTCATCCTACCTCTCGATGCTAGGAATCACCCTAGACATCGTCCAAGAAAAACTTTTGAGACGGGGAGATCACAATCTCGAATAGCATGGGATCAAATTTATATACGCGCGCTCTAAGGGGTGCCCCCCTCTCGGTCCCAACCGGAAACACCCATGCCCCCTGACCGGATGACTGGCTTTAATCCAGGGCCATGGAACCATCATCACGGCCTCTCCTTTTGGTGTGTACCAGAAAAGCGGTTTGCAACTTACTAAACCATATTCCTTGCGGAAAACATGTGGTAGTACAGGGAAGGAAATGAGAGGAACTGGACCGATACGGTTTGACACTGAAGTCTCATAGTCTGGCATAAGACTGGCATGCTATGACACTGCCATCTTACCCATCCTCATGCCAACACATGGCCATTCATACTCACATCCATCTACTTATGGATCATCGAGCTCACTTACGTCAATATTGCATAAAATAACGTTCATCGATATGCTCCTCAACATGTCATGAAACTAACTAAATGCAAACATGCCAAGACACTCATCATATCAAAAGTTCAAACATGCTTGCCTGGTTCTGAGTAGTCGGAGCCTAGCTCGGTGAAGTTCGCGGCTCCGTCACCTCCTTCGGTATCTACGGTATAAAGAAAATATATGCGCTATCGTAAATACCAAGGAGTGCACAAAAAAATCAATCAAATAAATCTGATAAAAAACTAGACAAAATTTTAAAGAGAATAGAAAAAAAATCAATCAAAAATACTTTTCTGATTAAAAGTTATAAAGGTTTTTGCCAAGGGACTCATCTGTAATGAAACAGAAAGTTTCCTGGGGCTAGCTTATAAAAACAGAAACGCTTCGGCAGAAACTACGCCAGCCCAAAGGGAAAACGCATTTTGACCGAAGGCGCTTTCAGAAAACGATTCAATAGAGAGGGTATAGAAGCTGACGGTGGGGTCCCACTCGTCAGGTTTGAACTTTCAAAGGGGGGGGGGGGCGAAGCTCGTCGGCGCCCGAGAGCTGCGGTGGTCGCCGGCGGCGATCCACGGCGAGGCAGGGGGATCGGAGGGTACCTCCGTGCTCAGGGCGCCATTCCGCGTCGGTTGGTGGTGGTGGTGGTCGCCGGCGCGTACCACGTCGACGGCGAGCTTTGCTCCGGCGGACGGCGGCTCAGGTGGTCGAGGGACTCGTCGGAGAGAGCTGTGAAGATCAAATTGAAGAGGGGGTTAGGCTTCTGGTAGCTAGAGAGGGTAACGGATGGGGTTTGGGCGCCGAAGATGGCCTCGCCGGAGCGAATCGTGGTGGAGGCCGAGGCGGATCGGGGCGGCCGGAGTTGGGGGAGGAGACCTCCTCGAGGACCTCCTAGTGGCCTGGCGGGGCGTTGGTGAGGAGTGGTGATGATGCGTGCATGAGGGTGAGCTCGGGGGCCCTTTTTATAGGCGGCCCGAGGCGGTTGCCGTGAACGGGGATCTCCGACGAGTGATTACGGCGGTGCTGTGGATGTGTAGTGGGATTAGGGGCTTGGGCATCGTCGTTGAGGTCCACCGGTTCCATTTAGGTGCTAAACGGGCTGGGATTTGGTGCTATGGGCGAGCTCGACGGAACGGGGGTGGCGCGGCCCGTCGGCGGCAGGGAGCACGTTCCGTGCTTGCCGGGCCACGGCGACGGTGCCACGGGCGTGCGCTGGCATGCATGAGGCCACGCGGAGAGCAGAGGGGAGCTGGGCGGCGCCGAACCGTGTTCTGCCGTGGTGTGCCTTCTGTCGGCCGCCACGGGAGCTCCCGACACCGCAGAAGACGCTGGCAAGGGCGGGCCAGCGTGCCACCGACGCCAGGAAGGCTCCACGCACGCGTGTGAAGCTCCGGACAAGAGGGAGGGGCTGCGAGCATCGAGCCAAGCGCACTATCTACGCGTGATAGAAACTGACGGACGAAAACGACACTGAAAACTGAATTTCTGAATATGAACAGCAACAGTGCACGCCAAGTGTTCGACAGAATGAATTTGGCCTCTGGGGATTTTTCCTTGAGCTGATTTTTGGTGGAGTGGCTACTCATTGCTCCAGTAGGGTGTCTGATTTTTGGTGGAATTTTTGGAGCAGTGTAGATATGAATTTCATCAAATTTGGCAAATCTGGTCCAAACTTGCAGAGACTGAATTTTGAAAAATTTGAAAAGAGGAGGAGTGGATCAAGATGGTTCTGGGTTGTGGGTACAAAGGACTATCCAGGAGAGTTGGTTTGAGGTCAAAACTCAAATGCAATAGGGTACTTGCTTTGAAAATCACTCAGGCTCCAAATAATTTTCAGAATTGATTTGAGAGGAAAAATAATTAGAATAAAATCCAAAACTTGCTTGGATTAGTTGGGACAGAGAACTTAGGTTAATCACAAGGAGTAGGAGACGTTTTGGAGGGGTTTTATCACATGGGCAAAAATGCAAAGTCATGGGTGGTTTTCAAGATATGAAAATCCCAAATTTTCATAGAGTTTCATTTTAAAAAAAAAGATTAAACTCCCAAAATGAATTTGAGAGGGAACCAACAAAGAAGAAGTTTCAAAAGGTCAAACACCAAAGTTTGAAAAAAAAATCCTTGCCAAAGCAAAAGGAAGTTTTTAAGAGGAAGGTTTTCTGAAAAAAAATTTAAATGGCCTCTTTTCAAAAACCACAAAGTTTTTGATAAAAACCAAATTAAAATTTTGGAGTGTCACAACACCTACCCCCTTAGAAAAAATCTCATCCCCGAGATTTCAGCTGATCCTTAAATAAGTGTGGATGCTCTGCCCGAAGAAAATCCTCGCTTTCCCAAGTTGCTTCACTGTCGTTGTGATTGCTCCATTGGACTTTGAAAAACTTGATGGTCTTTTGTCGGGTCCTCCTTTCAGACTCTTCTAATATTCTTACGGGATGTTCCCGATAAGTGAGGTCTGGCTGCACGTCAATGTTTTCATGGGATACTTGTTTCTCTGGGTTGCTTACGCACTTCCTTAATTGAGAGACGTGGAACACGTCGTGAATGTCGGACAAGTCTTCGGGTAAGTCTAGCTGGTAGGCTACAGTGCCTCTTCGTGCCACTATGCAGAATGGTCCAATGAATCTTGGTGCTAACTTTCCTTTAATCTTAAACCGTTGCAGTCCTCTCATAGGGGATACTCTCAGGTATACGAACTCACCGGGTTCGAAGCTGACCCTACGATGTTTCTGATCATAATAACTCTTCTGTCGACTTTGAGCGGTCTTAAGTCGGTCTCTGATTAGCTTGACCTTTTCCTCGGCTTCTCTGAGCATGTCTGGTCCGAAGATGCGGCTGTCTCCGGTCTCTGACCAATTTAATGGGGTACGACATCTTCGTCCGTACAAAGCCTCAAATGGTGCCATTTGTAGGCTGGCCCGGTAGCTATTGTTATACGCGAACTCGGCGTATGGCAGGCTTTCTTCCCAACTGGTTCCAAATGTGAGGACACATGCTCTCAGCATGTCTTCTAAAATTTGGTTTACGCGTTCAGTCTGTCCATCAGTCTGTGGGTGGTATGCGGTACTGAAGGTTAGTTGGGTTCCCAGGGCCTGTTGTAAATGCTCCCAAAATCTCGAGATGAACTGAGTGCCTCTGTTGGATATTATAGTCTTCGGGACTCCATGTAGACATACTATACGGGAGAGATAAATCCTGGCAAGCCTCTGAGTGGTGTGGGTCGTCTTTATTGGAATAAAGTGTGCCACTTTGGTTAACCTGTCAGTGATGACCCATATGGCATCATTCCCGTGTCATGACCGAGGTAGTCCGACAATGAAATCCATCCCTATTTCATCCCATTTCCACTCTGGTATTTTGTTCGGTTGCAGTAGTCCGGCTGGTCTCTGATGCTCAGCTCTTATGCATTGACATGAGTCGCAACATGCAATGAAGGTGGCTATGTCCCTCTTCATACCGTGCCACCAAAATCTTTCCTGAATATCCTTATACATTTTGGTTCCTCCAGGGTGAATTGAATATGGAGTGGTGTGTGCTTCAGCTAAAATTTGCTGTTTAAGGTCTTCTATGTTTGGCACGCAGAGCCTTTCTCCGTACCATAATATTCCTTCATTGTCTATGACGAATTCCGAGGCCTTGCCCATACTCAACTTTCTTTTGATGCCTTCGATGCTGGTGTGACCGGGCTGAGCTTCTTTGATTTTCTCCACAAGGTTGGGTTGTATTTCCAAGTTTGATATGGTGCCTTTTGCTACCATTATCAAGTTGAGCTTGGCAAATTCTTGATGGAATTCGGGCCTCAAGCTGTGCAGATAGTTTTCGTCGGAGCTGGGGTTCCGACTAAGGGCATCGGCCACTACATTTGCTTTCCCTGCATGGTAATGGATACCAACATCATAATCCTTTACCAACTCCAACCAACGTCGTTGCCGTAAGTTTAGTTCTGGCTGTGTGAAAATATATTTGAGACTTTTGTGATCCGTATATATTTCACATCGATTCCCAAGTAAGAAATGCCTCCATTCCTTGAGTGCATGAATAACTGCTGCCATTTCTAAGTCATGAGTGGGATAATTTTCCTCATGCTTGCGAAGTTGCCTTGAAGCGTAGGCGACAACATTGCCTTCCTGCATCAACACGCATCCGAGACCCTTTCTGGAAGCGTCACAATATACTTCAAAATTCTTGTGTATGTCGGGTACAATTAATACCGGTGATGTCGTTAACTTCCGCTTTAGCTCTTGGAAACTGTTCTCGCAGGCTTCTGTCCATTCAAACTTCTTATCTTTCTTGAGCAACTGTGTCATAGGCTTGGCTATGGTGGAAAATCCTTCAATAAATCTGCGGTAATATCCTGCCATTCCCAAGAAACTCCGTATGTCTATTACACTGGCTGGTGACTTCAGCCAAGTACGGCCTTGACTTTCTCTGGGTCCATTGCGATACCTTCTTGGGTCAGTACGTGGCCTAGAAAGCCTACTTGTCTTAGCCAAAATTCGTACTTGCTGAACTTGGCATACAATTGGTGTTTTCTTAGCTCTCCTAGCACAATCCTGAGATGTTCTGCGTGCTCTTCTGGTGTCTTGGAGTATACCAGAATATCGTCGATGAATACCACGACGAACTTGTCCATAAACTTCATAAATACTTTGTTCATGAGGTGAACAAAATATGCTGGGGCGTTAGTTAATCCAAATGGCATCACTGTGAACTCGTACAGTCCATATCTGGAGGTGAAGGTTGTTTTGGGGATATCTTCCGTTCGTACCTTCAATTGATGGTATCCTGACCTTAAGTCAATTTTTGAGAATACCTTGGCCTGAGCGAGTTGATCAAACAAATCGTTTATCCTTGGCATCGGGTATTTGTTTTTGACTGTGACCATGTTAAGTGCTCCATAGTCAATACACAATCTCAGCGTCCCATCCTTCTTTTTGGCAAATAAAATTGGTGATCCCCAAGGTGAGGAGCTGGCTCGAATGTATCCTTTTTCCAGTAATTCCTTTATTTGTTTCTTCAACTCGATCAACTCGGATGGTGCCATTCTGTATGGTTTCTTGTATATGGGGGTGGTTCCTGGTGCTAGCTCAATGCGGAATTCTATTTCTCGGTCTGGTGGCATGCCTGGTAGTTCTTCAGGGAACACATCTGGAAATTCACACACTACTGGAACCTTGTTTAGCTCAGAAACGTCCACCTTATTTAATCTCGGTTGCCGGGGTATTTTTCCTTCCTTGGCTGATACTCTTATTGTCTTCCCTTGGTGGTGTGTGAGAATTACGGTCCTGTTGAAACAGTCGATAAAACCCTTATTGGTGGTTAGCCAATCCATCCCTAGGATGACATCCAGTCCTTTATTTTCCAACATAATAAGATTTGCGTGAAACTCCAATCCTTCGAACTCAATGACCACATTCTGACAGTAATTCTGAGTAACTTGCTGAACCCCAGGGGACTTGATGATCATGGATTTCTCCAAAGGAAGCATCGAAAAATTATTTTGCAAAGCAAAAAATTTCGAAATGAAAGAGTGAGAAGCTCCAGAATCAAACAAAACCATTGCAGGTATTGTGTTGACAGGAAACGTACCGAGTACGATATCCGGAGCATTTTGTGCCTCCTCTTTGGTTACGTGGTTCAGATGACCCTTCCTGTGGTTATTGTTGGGGTTGAAATTGTTTCGCTTGGGCGCGGAATTGTTGCCGTCGTTGTTCGGCTTTGGGGTTGAATTCCTTGGCTTGGGGCACTGTTTGGCATAGTGCCCTTCTTCTCCACAAGTGTAACAAGTAACGCCGGGGCGATAGGTGAATTCCTTGTCCCTTGCATGAAAATTCTTGATTGGGCGTGAGACATTGGATGAGGATTTGTGTGTCCCACCCTTTTGAAAATCTGTCTTGCTTCGGTGACTGCGAGCATGATTAGTCTGGTCCCTTTTTCGCTTGCGGATATCTTCCAGACCGCGTCTCTCATTTTCCAGAGTAATGGCTTTATCCACCAGTGTTTTAAAATCAGGAAAGGTGTGCACGACCAGTTGGCATTTAAGCGCGGGCGCCAGACCGTCAAGGAATTTCTCCATCTTCTTGATTTCAGTCATACGCTCATCATTGGCGTAGCGGGACAATAGAGTAAATTGACTGTTGTAATCTGACACTGTCATGTTCCTTTGTTTGAGGTCATCGAACTCTCTCTTCTTGATCTTCATAATACTCTTAGGAATGTGTGCACCACGGAAACCTTCCTTGAAATCATCCCAGGTTATGTCATTTTCGTTGGGATGCATGTGCAGAAAATTCTCCCACCACGATGCGGCTGCTCTCGTGAGATAGTGCGGAGCATACAATACCTTCTCGAGGTCTGAACATTTTGCAATAATTAATTTTCTCTCCATATCTCGAAGCCAGTCCTCGGCTTCAAGAGGTTTGTCTGTGTGAGAAAATGTTTGAGGACGTGTCTTCTGTAGCTCAGATAACTTGGAATGCTGTTAATACTGTCCATGGTGATTTCCCATGTTGATGACTTGGTTCATCATTTCCCGATGTTGTTGCTGACTCTGCTCATAAAGGCGGCACATTTGTGAAAGTGTCGATTCACTGCCCTGTTGGCTTGACTGTCCCTGCATGAACTCGCTGCTGGGTTGTGCATCATAATTTTCCTCTGGTGGAGTTGGCATGGAGCGAGTCCAAGGACGAGACATTTTTCACTCTGGGGATATATTTTGTAAAATCCATAAGAAAAGCGGAAAGAGTCGCAAAAACAATTTCAAAAAAAATGCATAAAGCTGGCAAATAAAACTAAATAACCCAGCTTACTTAAGAAAAACAAATCGACTTGCGCACGGAGAAGGACTGCTCATTACATATCTTACACGCGGGCGGTAATTATACAATACATCACTCAGGATATGCGTACATAATCCTGACATGTTATTTAGGCTAGTGCACTTCTCCAGATCCTACATGATGCGCAAACCGGCTACTTCTCACAACCTATGTACATATCTTACAAAGCGGTACATTACATGGCAGCTAGGCGTACTTAGGCAGAGATGTTGACGACCTCCTTTGCCCTGCCGGGGGCGAGGTGTAGTGAGGTTGGGGACTCGACTTCCTCCTCGCTTATGGGCTCCATACGTGTAGTGTTGCGCAGAGTGGACGGAGCGGTTGCCAGGGGCGGAGCAACACGTATAGGAGTGGGCGCGAAGGGTGGTGCAGTGCGCGCTGAAGTGGGTGCAATGACTTGGTTGAATTCTTCGGTAGAAGGCAGGCGACGAGTAGGCGTATAAGATGCTGAGGACGAGACCAAAGTCAGTGGCGGTGCGATGGGTAGGAGCTCCCTCCTGTTGGCAGCACAGCCATGAACTGAGTCCATGCGGGTAGCTACGAAGTCATCCACCAGGTTGTCGAAGGCTGCCTCCAGGGCCCGGAGATACTCAATGAGCATCTCAAAAGCCTCGTCTCGTTCTCCTCTGGGGCAGGAGTATGCGTAGTGACAGGTGTATGGCACATGGCATGGAAGATAGCGGTAACGACGAGTCTTCATCACGGGGAGGACATCCCTGAGACGAGCTATCGCCTCGCGGGCTGCCATCTGCATAGCATGCCTCTCCGTAGGCATGGCTCTTCCCACGAACCGGAAGCGGTGTAACTCACCACGCCCTCCCTTGAACTGCACCGCAGCCTGGTGCATGGTCAGACTGTCGTTGACTCGGTGCTGGCAGAGTGTGAAGACTGGGCGCACAGATGGCCCCATCGCGACCTGAACGATGAAAGAAAGAAGCTTGACGAACCCATCGGGCACGTTGGCGAAGGTCTAAGACTCGCAGCTGTTGTCAGCCATCTACAAAAGTAGGCAAAAATTCTGCATGGTCAGATCATAAATTTATGCTGACTGACAGAAAATGACTACAATTGCAAAAATATAAATCAGCTCTATCATGCTAATAACCAATTAGCGATCGCACCTAGTGGCTTCCTACAATCAGCCTGGCTCTGGTACCAAGCTTGTCACGACCGGTTTTCCAATAAAAATATTTATTGAGAAACCAATCTTTTGAGTCCAGTATGAGAGAAATCCTCCTCACTGGTAGACAGATTCTTGATACAATAAGCCAGTAGCATAAAATAGATTACAGGGTTGAACTACGGTTGCTCAACCAAATTATTACAAGCACGCTAATAATTATACATAATGGCGGACATGACACAGTGGTGTGGAGGCATACTACTGACTCGAGGATAGGGCGGTGGTGGAGAAACACAGCGGGGAGAGAAATACAAGACTCTAAGTCTATCATCTCATCGAGCGTCGAGGTGAGGCTCGATAAATTTATTTGGTAGCAGAAGCGGATATAAAACAGTGACCAAATACAGGGTCGCACGAGACTGACTGGGACTCCTCTAGGTGTCGGACTCGCTATCAAACTCTTCATCCATGAGATCGCCTTCGTCAGCATCTGGCCAAATCAACAAGCCAGTGAGTACTTTGAAAGTACTCGCAAGACAGTTCGGACGTAAGATATAACAAATGCATGCATGGATGCGTCATGATTAATTCACCAACGTACATTCAAAAATTAGCATAACAAGGTAAGAAAAAGGGAAACGGCAGTAGTCCACCTGAAATCCCAACAAAACATTAATAACTACCGATCGGGTGTCTGAAGCGACGCCTCGAAAGGTGAACAAATAAAAATAAGGAAATGATGCCACAGTCGGGCGTCTTAGCGACACCACATAAAGGGCTTTAAAAGAAATACCACAGTCGGATGTCGGGGCGACATCACAGAAAGGGCTTTAAAAGAAATGCCACAGTCGGACATCGGGGCGACATCATAGAAAGGGCTTTAAAAGAAATGCCACAGTCGGACATCGGGGTGACATCACAGAAAGGGCTTTAAAAGAAATGCCACAGTCGGACGTCGGGGC
>NC_041389.1:359985262-359986068 GCF_002162155.2 Triticum dicoccoides
ACATCACAGAAAGGGCTTTAAAATAAATGCCACAGTCGGACGTCGGGGCGACATCACAGAAAGGGCTTTAAAAGAAATGCCACAGTCGGACATCGGGGTGACATCACAGAAAGGGCTTTAAAAGAAATGCCACAGTCGGACGTCGGGGCGACATCACAGAAAGGGCTTTAAAAGAAATGCCACAGTCGGACGTCGGGGCAACATCACAGAAAGGGCTTTGAAGGGCAGATAAATAATAATCATAATAAACTTTTAATTCATAATAACAAAAGGGTTAGTCCATCCATAGGAATATCATTTAATCGGAATTATCACTCATGCGAAACATCGGAGTCTCTGTCATCAACACTGTCATTGTTAGGACAAGATAATACGAATTTGGACATGGAATAGATGATTTGGAGGGATATATGACTCTGCAGAGTTTGTACAAAATTATTCCCACAGCCAACGGATTTCCGTAGTCACGAAGGACTAGTTCCGTTTACGGTATTTCGGAAGAAAACACAGCTAACCAGTACACACCCATCATACCTCTCGATGCTAGGAATCACCCTAGACATCGTCCAAGAAAAACTTTTGAGACGGGGAGATCACAATCTCGAATAGCATGGGATCAAATTTATATACGCGCGCTCTAAGGGGTGCCCCCCTCTCGGTCCCAACCGGAAACACCCATGCCCCCTGACCAGATGACTGGCTTTAATCCAGGGCCATGGAACCATCATCACGGCCTCTCCTCTTTGGTGTGTACCATGAAAGCGGTTTGCAACTTACTAAACCATATTCCTTGCGGAAAACATGTG
>NC_041389.1:359986078-360020907 GCF_002162155.2 Triticum dicoccoides
AAAAGAAATGCCAAAGTCGGACGTCGGGGCGACATCACAAAAAGGGCTTTAAATGAAATGCCACAGTCGGATGTCGGGGCGACATCACAGAAAGGGCTTTAAAAGAAATGCCACAGTCGGACGTCGGGGCGACATCACAGAAAGGGCTTTAAAAGAAAGTAAAATACAACAATGCCACAGTCGGACGTCTGAGCGACATCGCAGAAAGGGCTTTTATTCACAAGTAAATAATACTCATAATAAACATTTAATTCATGAGAATAAATGGGTAAGTCCATCCACAGGAATAATCATTTAACCGGAATTAGCACTCATGCGAATCACCAGAGTCTCTGCCATCAAAACTGACATTTGATTAGGATAAGATAATATCGATCTAGGACAGGGAATAGATGATTTGGAGGAATATATGACTCTGCAGAGTTTGTACAAAATTTTTCCCACAGCCAACGGATTTCCGTAGTCACGAAGGACTAGTTTCGTTTACGGTATTTCGGGAGAAAACACAGCTAACTAGTACACACCCATCCTACCTCTCGATGCTAGGAATCACCCTAGACATCATCCAAGAAAAACTTTCGAGACGGGGAGATCACAATCTCGAATAGCATGGGATCAAATTTATATACGCGCGCTCTAAGGGGTGCCCCCCTCTCGGTCCCAACCGGAAACACCCATGCCCCCTGACCGAATGACTGGCTTTAATCCAGGGCCATGGAACCATCATCACGGCCTCTCCTTTTGGTGTGTACCAGAAAAGCGGTTTGCAACTTACTAAACCATATTCCTTGCAGAAAACATGTGGTAGTACAGGGAAGGAAATGAGAGGAACTGGACCGATACGGTTTGACACTGAAGTCTCATAGTCTGGCATAAGACTGGCATGCTACGACACTGCCATCTTACCCATCCTCATGCCAACACATGGCCATTCATACTCACATCCATCCACTTATGGATCATCGAGCTCACTTACCTCAATATTGCATAAAATAACGTTCATCGATATGCTCCTCAACATGTCATGAAACTAACTAAATGCAAACATGCCAAGACACTCATCATATCAAAAGTTCAAACATGCTTGCCTGGTTCAGAGTAGTCGGATCCTAGCTCGGCGAAGTTCGTGGCTCCATCACCTCCTTCGGTATCTACGGTATAAAGAAAATATATGCGCTATCGTAAATACCAAGGAGTGCACAAAAAGTATTCCAAATTTTTTTCAAATAAATCTGATAAAAACTAGACAAAATTTTAAAGAGAACAGAAAAAGAATCAATCAAAAATACTTTTCTGATTAAAAGTTATAAAGGTTTTTGCCCAGGGACTCATCTGTAATGAAACAGAAAGTTTCCAGGGGCTAGCTTATAAAAACAGAAACGCTTCGGCAGAAACTACGCCAGCCCAAAGGGAAAACGCATTTTTCCCGAAGGCGCTTTCAGAAAATGATTCAATAGAGAGGGCAGATAGGCTAACGGTGGGGTCCCACTCATCAGGTTTGAACTTTCAAAAAGGGGGGGGACGAAGCTCGTCGGCGCCCGAGAGCCGCGGTGGTCGCCGGCGGCGATCCACGGCGAGGCAGGGGGATTGGAGGGTACCTCCGTGCTCAGGGCGCCATTCCGCGTTGGTTGGTGGTGGTGGTGGTCGCCGGCGAGTACCACGTCGATGGCGAGCTTTGCTCCGGCGGACGGCGGCTCGGGTGGTCGAGGGACTCGTCGGAGAGAGCTGTGAAGATCAAATTGAAGAGGGGGTTAGGCTTCTGGTAGCTAGAGAGGGTAACGGACGGGGTTTGGGCGCCGGAGATGGCCTCACCGGAGCGAATCGTGGTGGAGGCCGAGGCGGATCGGGGCGGCCAGAGATGGGGGAGGAGACCTCCTTGAGGACCTCCTAGTGGCCTGGCGGGGCGTTGGTGAGGAGTGGTGATGATGCGTGCACGAGGGTGAGCTCGGGGGCCCTTTTTATGTGCGGCCCGAGGCGGTTGCCGTGAACGGGGATCTTCGGCGAGTGATTACGGCGGTGCTGTGGATGTGCAGTGGGATTAGGGGCTTGGGCATCGTCGTTGAGGTCCACCGGTTCCATTTAGGTGCTAAACGGGCTGGGATTTGGTGCTATGGGCGACCTCGACGGAACGGGGGTGGCGCGGCCCGTCGGCGGCAGGGAGCACGTTCCGTGCTTGCCGGGCCACGGCGACGGTGCCACGGGCGTGCGCTGGCATGCATGAAGCCACGCGGAGAGCAGAGGGGCGCTGGGCGGCGCCGAACGGCGTTCTGCCGTGGTGTGCCTTCTGTCGGCCGCCATGGGAGGTCCCGACGCCGCAGAAGACGCCGGCGAGGGCGGGCCAGCGTGCCACCGACGCTAGGAAGGCTCCACGCACGCGTGTGAAGCTCCGGACAAGAGGGAGGGGCTGCGAGCATCGAGCCAAGCGCACTATCTACGCGTGATAGAAACTGACGGACGAAAACGACACTGAAAACTGAATTTCTGAATATGAACAGCAACAGTGCACGCCAAGTGTTCGACAGAATGAATTTGGCCTCTGGGGATTTTTCCTTGAGCTGATTTTTGGTGGAGTGGCTACTCATTGCTCCAGTAGGCTGTCTGATTTTTGGTGGAATTTTTGGAGCAGTGTAGATATGAATTTCATCAAATTTGGCAAATCTGGTCCAAACTTGCAAAGACTGAATTTTGAAAATTTTGAAAAGAGGAGGAGTGGATCAAGATGGTTCTGGGTTGTGGGTACAAAGGACTATCCAGGAGAGTTGGTTTGAGGTCAAAACTCAAATGCAATAGGGTACTTGCTTTGAAAATCACTCAGGCTCCAAATAATTTTCAGAATTGATTTGAGAGGAAAAATAGTTAGAATAAAATCCAAAACTTGCTTGGATTAGTTGGGACAGAGAACTTAGGTTGATCACAAGGAGTAGGAGAGGTTTTGGAGGGGTTTTATCACATGGGCAAAAATGCAAAGTCATGGGTGGTTTTCAAGATACGAAAATCCCAAATTTTCATAGAGTTTCATTTAAAAAAAAAGATTAAACTCCCAAAATGAATTTGAGAGGGAACCAACAGAGAAGAAGTTTCAAAAGGTCAAACACCAAAGTTTGAAAAAAAAATCCTTGCCAAAGCAAAAGGAAGTTTTTAAGAGGAAGTTTTTCTGAAAAAAATTTAAATGGCCTCTTTTCAAAAACCACAAAGTTTTTGATAAAAACCAAATTAAAATTTTGGAGTGTCACATAAACTTGAGCACTCTTGTTCCCATTTTTGGGTCCATCTAGGGAGGCGCTCAACATAACGAACAAGGCAACCAGACTTATAATGCTTGAACACTCTCAATTAGCCTTAGAATTCTATAATTTTAAATTTCAGCAAAGCCCCTAGTATTCGGAAGATCGAGTTCGGGGCGCTATCCACGCCTTGGCCGGACATTATCCGGTTCTTCTCTCGAAGCGGCATAAGTCTTTAGGGACTCGAAAAGACCTCTCGAACAGCGACCAGTCTCTCGCCTTATCATGCCAGTCAGTTTTAGCTTTCTCCACTGAGGCGCTCGCCCAGCTCAACCGGGGCGCAATCGCAGTGGTTCTCCCAGTGCTACCTTAGCCGACAGAACGGAACGTAAGGTACCAAAACAGGGGAGCCGGGCAAACCCAACTATTGACCCAAGACACGATTCGGAGCTGATTCATATAATGCTATAAGTTCGGGGTGCCGCACTTGTGAAAGTGTTCGGACTTATCACACCATAATGCGGGGAACATAAGCCCCTAGTGTATTCGGCCGTACCAGAATATACGGGTGCAAGATGTCATTAATGAACATATATGTAAAGTAATGCAATTATAGGCAAAAAGTGTTGCATTATTTATTCAAGGAATTCTGCTATGAGTGCGGAATGATACAAATAGTGCGCTAAGCAAGGGATTGTACTAATTAAACATGTCCCCCTCTAGGGGTGGGCTGCGGACTGGTGTATATAATCAAATTTAATGCTCGTAATGGAGACCACCTAAGTGTTCGTCGCAGCCTTTTTCCCTCCCTGGCTGTTGCATCGTGAGTTCGGCAGGTTCGCCGCCGGACAGGGCCTCTGGTGAACGGAGTCCTGTGTATAAAAAGAAGGAAAATAAAAATAAAAAGAGCAACACACTTGGGAGCCCCTGGTGTGGTCGAGCCGCACTCTGGGTCTGTTGTGGTCGTGCCCCTCCCCCTATGCCCATGGTATCTCCAGAGCGTAATGATGTACACGGAGGGCTGGTCTTGCAATCATGCGAGGGCTGGGGTTGGGGCCGCATTGCTACGCGTGCTCGGATCGTGCCAGGTGGTCTTGATTGATGTTGCTCTGGGCGCGTTTGGCCGTGTCCGGTCGTTTGACGGCCGGACTCGAAAATTGCCTTAGAAGGCTGCTATGTACTTCTGACGCGAGAGCCGCTGTATGTTCCTCCGTTCGGAGGGAGCGTTCCATATTTTCGTTGACCGTGATTAGTCCACGAGGGCCTGTCATCTTGAGCTTGAGGTATGTGTAATGCGGCACCGCGTTGAACTTTGCGAACGCGGTTCGTCCGAGCAGAGCGTGATAGCCGCTACGGAACGGGACTATGTCGAAGATTAACTCCTCGCTCCAAAAATTATCTGGGGATCCAAAGACCACTTCCAGTGTGACTGAGCCTGTACAATTGGCCTCAACACCTGGTATGACGCCTTTGAAGGTCGTCTTTGTAGGTTTAATCCTTGAGGGGTCTATGCCCATCTTGCACACTGTATCCTGATAAAGCAGGTTCAGGCTACTGTCGCCGTCCATCAGGACTCTCGTGAGGTGAAATCCATCGACGATTGGGTCTAAAACCAATGCGGCAAATCCGCCATGGCGGATACTGGTCGGATGGTCTCTTCGATCGAAAGTGATCGGGCAAGAGGACCATGGATTGAACTTCGGGGCGACTGGCTCCATCGCATATATGTCCCTCAGTGCACGCTTCCGCTCCCTCTTGGGTATGTGGGTTGCGTATATCATGTTTACCGTCCGCACTTGTGGGGGGAAACCCTTCTGTCCTCTACTGTTCAGCGGTCGGGTCTCTTCCTCGTCATTGCTGTGCAGCCCCTTGTCGTTGTTTTAGGCAATTAACTTGCCTGCCTGCTTAAATACCCAACAATCTCTGTTGGTGTGGTTAGCTGGCTTTTCGGGGGTGCCATGTATCTGGCATGAGCGGTCGAGTATTCGGTCCAAATTGGACGGACCCGGAGTGGTTCTTTTGAATGGCTTCTTCCGCTGACCGGGTTTAGAGCCTCGGAATCCGGCGTTGACTGTCGTATCCTCATTGTTGTCGCCGTTAACGCGGCGTTTGTTTTTGCTTCGACGCGACCTGCCGTTGTGGTCCTTAGTATCCGGACTGCCAGCATTTTTACTGAGGTTGTTGTTGCGAGCTAGCCAGCTATCCTCTCCCGCACAGAAGCGGGTCATTAATGATGTGAGGGCTGCCATGGATTTCGGCTTTTCCTGTCCTAGGTGCCGGGCTAGCCACTAGTCGCAGATGTTATGTTTGAAGGCTGCGAGGGCCTCTGCATTCGGACAGTCGATGATTTGATTTTTCTTTGTTAAGAACCGTGTACAGAATTGCCTGGCCGATTCGTCTGGCTGCTAGATTATGTGGCTTAGGTCATCGGCGTCTGGTGGTCGCACATATGTGCCCTGGAAGGTGTCGAGGAATGCGGCTTCCAGGTCCTCCCAACACCCAATTGACTCTGCGGGCAGGCTGTTAAGCCAATGCCGAGCTGGTCCTTTAAGCTTGAGTGGGAGATATTTGATGGCGTGGAGATCGTCTCCGCGGGCCATATGGATATGAAGGAGATAATCTTCGATCCAAACTGCGGGGTCTGTTGTGCCATCGTAGGATTCAATGTTCACGGGTTTAAACCCTTCAGGGATTTGATGATCCATTACTTCGTCAGTGAAGCATAGCGGGTGTGCGGCGCCTCTATATTGAGCAATATCACGATGTAGCTCAAGAGAGCGTTGTCTGCTGTGTTCGGCCCGGCCGGAGTTGTTGTATCCGGCACGACGGTATTCGTCATGGGTCGTGGGGCGCCCACGTGATCCATAGATAGATCTGGATTGTCTTGCCTTGTTCTCCAATATATCCCGCAAGTCCGGCGCATTCCCTCGTGGCTTCGTACTTTTCGAGCGGTGCCGGGGTACGGTCTTGATGGAGGGCCTGGATGCCTCTCTGTCACGACCACAGGGTGGTCGGTCGGCCGTATTGTGCGCTGGTGATGAAGGTATGTATGCTTCCTCCTCTAATCGGGGGAGTAACTTGCGTTTTGGGTAACTCTTGGAGGGGCGTTCGAGTTCATACTCTTCGGCCGCGAGGACCTCGGTCCATCTGTCGGCCAGCAGGTCTTGATCAACTTGAAGTTGCTGCTGCTTTTTCTTTAGGCTATTTGCTGTGGCCATTAGCCTGCGTTTGAAACGCTCTTGTTCGACGGGATCCTCAGGCACGACGAATTCTTCGTCGTTGAGGCTTGCCTCGTCTCCGGAGGGAGGTATGTAATTATCATCCTCGACCTCTTCGTCTGCCGCTCTCTCGTGAGGGCTTGCTTCTGCATCCTCCTGCACTGAATCTTGCTGGAGGGGATTATCTTCAGCACTTTTTGGGGTGTTATTATCTCCTGTGCCGGAATCTCCATTCTTACTGTGGCGGGATTTAGAGCGGTGCCACTGACGCCGGTGCTTGGGCTGTTTCTTTAAGGAATCTGCCTCCGCTGCTTCTTCGCCGTCCCCCTCTTTTGGGGTGTCCACCATGTATATGTCGTATGACGAGATGGTCTTCCAGTGCCCTGTAGGCGCTGGTTCTTGATCGTCTCCGGCATCGTCGTCCATACCGTCGATGTCTTCGGAGTTGTAATCTAGCATGTCGGTTAGATCGTTGACAGTGGCTACAAAGTGGGTGGTGGGTGGGCTTTGAATTTCTTCGTCGTCCACATCCTAACCATCCTGGCCATAGTCCGGCCAGGGCTCTCCGGATAGCGAGAGATGCTTTAGCGAATTTAAGATGTCCCCAAAGGGTGAGTGCTGAAAGATGTCCGTGGCGGTGAACTCCATGATCGGCGCCCAATCAGATTCGATTGGCAGGGGCGCAGGAGGTTCGGAGTCCGGCAGGGAGTCCGGCACCTCGGAGTCGCGAGCTTTATAAGGGACAAGGTCAGTGTTCGGCTCCATCGCCGTGGAAGTTGCAGCTCCCGAGGCGGTGTCCAGCCACCCGTCCTCGATCTGCGCGATCGGCTCCGAATTATGGGTCGGTGCGGATTCGTGTGCGGCCTCCAAAGTACTGTCCGGCGGCAGAGCTAGATCATACCCATCGTGACAGTGCGGCACGCTCGGCTGCGGCTTGGATCCGTCAAAGATTAAGTCTCTGCGGATATCCGCCATAAAGTTTAGGCTTCCAAATCTGACCTGATGGCCAGGGGCGTAGCTTTCGATCTGCTCCAGATGGCCAAGTGAATTGGCCCGCAGTGCGAAGCCGCTGAATACGAAGATCTGTCCGGGGAGAAAAGTCTCACCCTGGACGGTGTTGTTGTTGATTGAAGAAGCCATCAAGCCTATCGGTGACGACATAGAGGAACTCGCAATGAAAGCACCAATGTTGGTGTCAAAACTGGCGGATCTCGGGTAGGGGGTCCCGAACTGTGCGTCTAGGCGGATGGTAACAGGAGACAAGGGACACGATGTTTTTACCCAGGTTCGGGCCCTCTCGATGGAGGTAAAACCCTACTCCTGCTTGATTGATATTGATGATATGGGTAGTACAAGAGTGGATCTACCACGAGATCAAGGAGGCTAAACCCTTGAAGCTAGTCTATGGTATGATTGTTGTAATGGTTGTTCGTCCTATGGACTAAAACCCTCCGGTTTATATAGACACCGGGGAGGGCTAGGGTTACATAGAGTCGGTTACAATGGTGGGAGATCTACATATCCGTATTGCCAAGCTTGCCTTCCACGCCAAGGAAAGTCCCATCCGGACACGGGACGAAGTCTTCAATCTTGTATCTTCATAGTCTTGGAGTCTGGCTGATGATGATAGTCCGGCTGTCCGGACACCCCCTAGTCCAGGACTCCCTCAGTAAGCATTGGCCGCCCAAGTGCTTCGTTCTTTTTTCTTTCCATGTTGTTTCACATGATTCACTGTGTTGATCTAACTGTTTGGGTATGTGTTCTTGTTTTCAAACAGAGAATTCCTAGAGCAACGAGGGAGTCGTTCAACAATCCGGGCGACCGCGGCCAAGTTTCTCTTACCATGCGCAGCCTTGGTGTGAATGAAGCTGCTCAATATACCGTAAGTACAAAGGATGGTCGCATAATGATTGATGATAAAGGATGGTCAAGGTTCAAATCTAAATCATATCTTGCAGTAGGGGATGATGTCAAAATCGAACTTTCTCGGCAAGGAGAGCTGGTCCAAATCAACTTTGAAATTCTTCAGTAGCAGCACGCAACTGCCGAACTGATCTATCCTCCGAGAAATTTTGATGTAATAATCTTGCATGGTGAAACAAGTGTCCTGTGTGTATAAGTAGTACGACAGTATTGTTTATCACATGGTATATCGTTGAGAGAATTGCAACTCTAATTGCTAGTTAGGAACTGTCGTTCGATTTCATTCCAACAGCTGTCGTGCTTTATTTAATTTTGTGTATTCGCCTTGCGACAGCATCTAAAACCAGCGCAGTACTGATTCCTTGCAATATGAAAAGCGCTGAGGTAGAACACATGGGCCCCCAAACATCCAGGGTCGGCCTGCGGCCCAAAGTCCAGAACCGTGAGCCTATCTGAGTATTATATTCTCAGCTGAACCCCCATAAAAAAAGCTGAACCCCCATAATGCCCGTGCGTTGCCGAGGGAGTATATTGCTTGGAGCGCCGCAGTAATGCCCAATGAGCCGTCAAATCACAACCCCCCTTTCCGGCTTTAGCAGTAAGCTGGACGGACGAAGCAGCAATATTTCACTGGGCCTGAATCCTCTTCTCCCTCGTCTGCTTGTTCAGAGAAAACCCCTGCTCGGCGATTGCATAGGGTTTTCTCATGGAGAACCAGGTACGAATTCTTCATCCATCCCCGATAAATCCAAGTCCCTTGGTCGCAGGTAATCCTAGGATGGCAGCCGCCGCCGTTGATGCATTTTTCTTTGTACTGAATCTAGTGTGTTTCAGTTGCAGTGCCCAAAGTGCGAGTACCCTACAGATTTCTGCGCCCACGGCGAGACGCCACACTTGTTCCTTCTCATCCTACCACAACATTTTGAAACGCGCATAGTATGTTCCTAGAATCCTCTTCTCTCTCCGGGAGGGTGGTTTTTTTTTGAACATGCTGTGTTCTCATATTATTTTTCCTGCAGTGTATTATTTGCTCTGCCGGAACACATGTACTCAAGATGCTCGGCCTTGCCATAACTGAATACACTAGTTTAATGGTCACAGTGAAGACAATCCATGGATATTACTTCCGAGTTGGGTTCATGAACCAAGAAGATCGCTGCTTTTTTTATGGCCAAACTTGGATAAACTTTCTCAAGTTTTACGGACTGAAAGTTGGCGCACAAATGTTGATGGAAATAGCAGAACCTGGTCTCATCTTCACTGCGATCTTCCACCCCGACGTCGTTCCAATTGTTCATCCATGTTAGTTTTGTATCTGGTTCTTACTTGTTGCCTCGATTACTTCTTAATCCACCTATTCTGTCTAACTAATCACAATTTAACTTTAGAAGTAGCAATGAATCTCTCACGAAGATGCTACTTCTAACTAATATTGTCTTATAATTAGTGGCACACGTAGGTTTTTTCAGAGTTAAGCAGCCTGCTCGTTTGTTACTCTGTAATAACTCGGCTATTACAAATGGCACTGAAGTTGACTGGATAGACATCCACAAGTTCCTACACTTTATTGATCGTCTTGAGGTCCTTATGGGTCGTTTCAATGGTGGAAGGCCACGTGGGATATGTGTGCCACTGCTGCACTCGTTGAACAGGTCCAACTGTGTCGAGAAACTTATGGTACGAGCTATTTTCTGTTATATATGTTGTTCATAAACTATTGCTTATACACAGTTTTACAGCTGTGATCTTCTTGAAACAGGAACTATCGAGTTCTATTGTTCCTATACAGATGCTTGACCATGGTCGAGTCAGACTTGCGCTTGGTCACAACATGATGTTTATGTCGACCTACTCAATTCCCCTTGGAGGTGAAAAGATACTTATTCGTGGGTGGTCTCAAATAATAAAGGCCCGTCCATCTTGGAGAATAGGACAGAAGATTATGTTCATGCTTTTCCATGGCTCTAAAGCGAATATCTTGTTTATTGACCACGTTGCGAGATGGAGCCGCTTTCAGAAGGTTGTGGATGCGCGGGGTGGCGCCTGGGCCTTGTCTTGGGGCTTGGAAGCCTCACCCTTGGTTAACTGTAGGCAAAGTAGCACTGTTCGAGGCGTGCTTTGTACGGTTGAACCTGTATAAGTACACATACTGCTTTCAGCTTTGGTTGTTAAGTGCCCCTACTGGTTTCAGTTAAGGTTGTTAAGTACTCCTGCTGCTTTTACAGTCTGTCGTGTTTCTTCAGTCATGTCTTCCTCCAGCAGCCAAAACCAAACCAGCACCGGCGGGGCCGCCTGCTTCCGCCTCCCACGGCTGGCTGCGCCTCAGCGCGCGCATCACCGCCCCACCGTCTCCTAAATCGTTAACACCGACGTCTGATACTTCTCCAACGTATCTATAATTTTTTATTGCTCCATGCTACTTTATCTACTGTGTTGGACTATATTGGGCTTTATTTTCCACTTTTATATTATTTTTGGGACTAACCTATTAACTGGAGGCCCAACCCAGAATTGCTGTTTTTTGCCTATTTTAGTGTTTCGAAGAAACGGAATATCAAACGGAGCCAAACGGAATGAAACCTTCGGGAACGTGATTTTCTCACCGAACGTGATCTAGGAGACTTGGACCCTACTCCAAGAAGTGCCAGAGGCGGTCACGAGGGTGGAGGGCGCCCCCCTGGGCGCGCCCCCCTACCTCGTGAGCCCCCTGTTGCTCCACTGATGTACTCCTTCCTCCTATATATACCTACGTATCCCCAAACGATCAGACAAGGAGCCAAAAACCTAATTCCACCGCCGCAACCTTCTGTATCCACAAGATCCCATCTTGGGGCCTGTTCCGGAGCTCCGCCGTAGGGGGCATCCACCACGAAGGGCTTGTACATCAACACCATAGCCCCTCCGATGAAGTGTGAGTAGTTTACTTCAGACCTTCGGGTCCATAGCTAGTAGCTAGATGGCTTCTTCTCTCTTTTTGGATCTCAATACAATGTTCTCCCACTCTCTCGTGGAGATCTATTCGATGTAATCTTCTTTTTGCGGTGTGTTTGTTGAGACCGTTGAATTGTGGGTTTATGATCCAGTATTATCTATGTAAAATATTTGATTCTTCTCTGAATTCTTTTATGTATGATTGAGTTATCTTTGCAAGTCTCTTCAAATTATCCTTTTTGGTTTGGCCAACTAGATTGGTAGTTCTTGCAATGGGAGAAGTGCTTAGCTTTGGGTTCAATCTTGCGGTGTCCTTACCAAGTGACAAAAAGGGTTGCAAGGAACGTATTGTATTGTTGCCATCGAGGATAACAAGATGTTGTTTTTATCATATTGCATGAATTTATCCCTCTACATCATGTCATCTTGCTTAAAGCGTTACTCTGTTTTTAACTTAATACTCTAGATGCATGCTGGATAGCGGTCGATGAGTGGAGTAATAGTAGTAGATGCAGAATCGTTTCGATCTACGTGTCTCGGACGTGATGCCTATATACATGATCATTGCCTAGATATACTCATAACTATGCTCAATTCTATCAATTGCTCAATAGTAATTTGTTCACCCACCGTAGAATACCTATGCTCTTGAGAGAAGCCACTAGTGAAACGTATGGCCCCCGGGTCTATTCTCATCATATCAATCTCGATCGCTTTATTTACTTGCTTTGCTTTTACTTTGCTTTTTTACTTTTTACTTTGCTTCTATCTATCAAAAATACCAAAAATATTATTTATCATCTCTATCAGATCTCACTCTCGTAAGTGACCGTGAAGGGATTGGCAACCCCTAATCGCGTTGGTTGCGAGTAGCTATCATTTTGTGTAGGTACGAGGGACTTGTGCGTGGTCTCCTACTGGATTGATACCTTGGTTCTCAAAAACTGAGGGAAATACTTACCCTACTTTGCTGCATCATCCACTCCTTTAAGGGGAAATCCAATGCAGTGCTCAAGAGGTAGTGTCGGTGTCAAAACAAGCGGATCTCGGGTAGGGGGTCCCGAACTGTGCGTCTAGGCGGATGGTAACAGGAGACAAGGGACACGATGATTTTACCCAGGTTCGGGCCCTCTCGATGGAGGTAAAACCCTACTCCTGCTTGGTTAATATTGATGATATGGGTAGTACAAGAGTAGATCTACCACGAGATCAGAGAGGCTAAGCCCTAGAAGCTAGCCTATGGTATGATTGTTGTTCGTCCTACGGACTGAAACCCTCCGGTTTATATAGGCACCAAAGAGGGTTAGGGTTACACAGAGTCGGTTACAATGGTAGGAGATCTACATATCCGTATCGCCAAGCTTGCCTTCCACGCCAAGGAAAGTCCCATCCGGACACGGGACGAAGTCTTCAATCTTGTATCTTCATAGTCCAGGAGTCCGGCCAAAGGCTACAGTCCGGCCATCCGGACACCCCCTAATCCAGGACTCCCTCAGTAGCCCCTGAACCAGGCTTCAATGACGACGAGTCCGGCGCGCATATTGTCTTCGGCATTGCAAGGCGGGTTCCTCCTCCGAATACTTTATAGAAGATTTTGAACACAAGGATAGTGTCCGGCTCTGCAAAATAAGTTCCACATACCACCGTAGAGAGAATAATATTTACACAAATTTCTATTCCGTGGCGTGACATCACACCACGGCCAAGCCATTATTCGAATCGTTTTTACTGTCCCACCTCAGCGCGTTTAGCGAGGTGGTTTCCTTGGCACGTCTTGTCAAAGCAGAGATCGTGTCCCCTTATTCCGGGATTCTCATCAATACGGGCGTGGGTAACCCAACCGCGCCATTGATTATGGCACTTGGGAGATAAGCGAGTTTTACCAGGCTGGTGGGGACGCATAGCTTCATCCATTCATATAAGGGGATAAGGATCCACCTTTTTACCTACGCCTTCTTCCTCCTTTGCTCAATCATTTCAGCGCACTCGAGCTCCAGCACCTTAGTCCGCACATCTCGCCTCAACCTTCCCCAGCCATGTCCGGAACGGGAGGCAAGTGGATGGTCTCCTCCGTCATGGAGGGGCACATCAAAAAGCTACGGAAGGCCGGATACTTGTCCAGCGACATCGCGCATCGGCTCCCCGACAAGGGGCAGCTTATCCCCACCCCCAGTCCCCATGAGAGGGTGGTGTTCCTCACCCACTTCCTCCGTGAACTAGGTTTTACATTTCACCCATTTGTCCGGGGGCTCATGTTCTACTACGGTCTGGATTTCCATGATCTGGCCCCGAATTTCATCCTCAACATCTCGGTGTTCATCGTCGTGTGCGAGGCCTTCCTCTGCATCCAGCCCCACTTTAGCTTATGGCTGAAGACCTTCAATGTCAAGCCGAAGGTAGTGGGCGGCCGCCAAGCGGAGTGCAGAGGTGCCATGGTGGGAAAGATGGCCAACGTCCTATGGCTCGAGGGCTCCTTCGTGGAGACCATAAAGGGGTGGCAATCGGGGTGGTTCTACATCACCGAGCCGCGTGACCCTAAATGGGTGGCGGCCCCCGAATTCCGATCTGGCTTTCCTACACGGCTCACCTCCTGGAAGGAGACGGGCCTGACATGGGGTAATTTGGAAGAGCTGACCGGACTCCAAACCTGCGTCCAAAACCTGGTGAACAAGAAGCTAAAGCTTGTCAACGTAGTCCAGGTCATGCTCATCCGCCGGATCCTCCCATGCCAACAACGAGCCTTCAGCTTGTGGGAGTTTGATCCGGCACAGCACCAAACCTTGAGCAGGCTCTTTGACACTACGTACGAAGATGCCTGGAAGGTGCTATTCAAGGGCGCTGAGGCTCCCGCATCTGCTACCAAAGATCGCGGATTCAGCTCGCAGCGTCAAGCCAGCGAGGTAAGCTACTTTACCCTTTACGAGACTCTTGTTTTCCATAGTTTGACTCTATGCGGGATCTAAACTCCCTTGCCTTTGACGGGATTGGCAGAAGATGTCCGAGCAGGATGACTGTCCTGCTCCCTTGCCAGAAGACCCAGCGGACGCCCGATTGACGGGGCTGCTGGTTCCGGCACCTCACGTGGTGCCGGAGAAGAAGGCCAAGAAGAAGGCCACAGGAACTCGAAGGAGTTCACGGTGCCAGGTGTTGTCGGACTCATCGTCCGATGACTCCAAGGCGAACTCCTCCCGCGAAGACGAGGAGGAGGAAAAAGAGGCCTCTCCCCCAGCGGGGGGGAGAGAAGAAAAGGAAGGCCGCCCCAACTGGGGAGGCCGGAGGGTCCAAGAAGGGAAGAACCCTTCCTCCGGACTACTCCACCATAGCCGACGATGCCGAAGAGGAGTGGCCACCGAGGGCTAAGCCCCTGGCGACATCGTAATTGTCCAGATACCAGAATAACTCATGGCATTTCGTTTGTCGTACAGAATCTCCTAACGCCGAATATAACCCGGCAGCCCGCCCAAGGACGGGCTCGACGCTTCAACGAGCGGCTCCCTGGATTTGTCGGACGTGAATAGCACCTCACTTCCGGCTGCCTCCTCTCCTCGCGCTGCGGATGACGCCGAAGTGGGGTCCCAAAAGGGGCCCAGCCAGGAGGAGGTGGTCCAGGAGGCACCGCAAGGCAACCTCCCGGACTCCAGGCGCAAGGGGGATAAAACCACAAAGGGGTCTAAGTCTGGCCCTGGGCCGGACTCTGCACCGGAACCTTCAGTGGTTCCGGAGTCCGGCAGGCGGCCCTTCGTAAGAATGGCAAGACTATGACACCGGTGACCTCCGTCCAACCGGAGGCACAGGATAATTTGCTGGAGGCGCTTAACGGCGCCTCCATCGACGAGGAGCACCGCACTGTTATGAGTGTGGTGATCCAGAAAGTTCAGTCCACCAAGAGCGGGCTGACTGAAGCCTGTGCCAGCCTTCTAACAGGCTTTGAGGTATGTATTTAAGATATGTAAAAATATTACCGCATAGACAGTAGCCCTTGATGCTCAGTTTGGTGTTCGGAAAGAAAAGCCGAACTGAGGATCTAAAAAGATGTACACAGGAGTCTAACATAAGTATGTCAATATGGGGAATGCAGGCTGCGCTGCTGACCTCTGTCGCACTGACTGCAGAGGTCAATGCATTGAAGCAGAGCCTCGAGCGGTCCAAGAACGAGCTCGGCCTTGCCAAAAAGCTGCTCGAGGACAAGGAAGGTAAGTAATACCTTATGGAAGTATATAAAAGGTGTGGTTGCAAAAAATGACTGGAATAACGTGAGTATTGCAGGGGCGACGAACAAGGTGGCGACCCTGAAGGAAGCGATGTCCAAGGCCAAAAGCAATGCGGCCGCGGAGCGCACCGAGCGAGAGAACCAGGAGGCACGGGTGGCGGAGGTGCGGCAAGAGGTCCAGGATCTCATGGAAAAACACGAGAGTTTGGAGCGTGACTCAAAGACTCGAGAGTCCGAGCTCGCCTCGGCTCTTGAGAGCGCCAAAGCCGCTAAGGCCGAAGCCCAAAAAGCCCTCCAGGAAATTGAAGCGATGAAGAAGATAGCGGTGGGTAAGGCATTCTTTATGCAAAGCAGGCACGTGAAAGTGAATTACTTGTTACTTACCCGAATCCGGAGCTCTCCAAGAGCATTCAAAGATCAGCCCCGCAGTGTGTCCGATGCTTCCGCGTTCTACTGAGCCGAGGAGGGGAGCACGACGGAGAAGGTGTTCTGGTCTCAGTATGCTGAGGCCGGACACCCGGTGCCCTTGAGCGACCAGCTGAAGCAGCTGGTCGAGCTCCATAAGGTGGCCGAACAGGCCATGAAGGGCCTCATAGTTCGGCTGTGGCCTAAGGAGGCCATGCTTGGGAGCTACTTCGGGCTGGTGAGGCGGATAGTGGACGCCTGTCCATGGATTGAAGTCGTCAAGCGGTCCGTCTGCATCGAAGGTGCCCATAGGGCCCTTGCCCGTGCTAAAGTACACCGGGGCAAGATGGACGCAGAGAAGCTTGTGACGGACAGACCACCGCCGAGCAAGGAGTATCGCAAGCCCGAGATGTATTATGAGGGCGTCCTGAAGGGTGCCCGCCTTATAGCGGGTGAATGCCCCAAAGATGTAATTTCTGAGTAAACTCGCATTTGTTATCCTGTACGCTGAAAACATGTTCATATGCGCTAAGCAACGCTTGTGAATTTAAAATATTACCTTCTGTGCGGCCGTGTATTTAATTTGAGAGATGGCGAGTCGTCGGCTTCTGCCCCCATGCCACGAGTGTTGGGGTGTTCGGGATAAACTTGAGCACTCTTTTTCCCATTCTTGGGTCCTTTGAGGGAGGCGCTCAACGCAACGAACGAGGCAACCGGACTATAATGCTTGAACACTCTCACTTAGCCATAGAATTCTATAATTTTAAATTTCGGGGAAGCCCCTAGTATTCGGAAGAACGAGTTTGGGGCGCTATCCACGCCTGGGCCGGACAAAGCCGACTCCTCGCTCTAAGCGGCATAAGTCTTTCGGGACTCAAAAACCTCTCGAAGAGCGACCGGCTCTCGCCCTATCATGACGGTCAGTTTTAGCTTTCTCCACTGAGGTGCTTAACCCAGCTCAACCGGGGAACAATCGCAGTGGTTCTCCCAGCGCTACCTTAGCCGATATAACGGAACGTAAGGTACCAAAACATGGGAGCCGGGCACACCCAACTATTGACCCAAGACATGATTCGGAGCCGATGCATATAATGCTATAAGTTCGGGGTGCCGCACTTGTGAAAGTGTTCGAACTTATGACAACATATTTTGGGGTACTTAAGCCCCTGCTGTATTTGGCCGTACCAAAGTGTACGGATGCAACATGTCATAAGTGAACATATATAGATAAAAAAGGAATGCAATAATAGGCAGAAGCTATGTATTGTTTATTCAAAAAGGCTGCGGTAAAAGCAGAACGATGCAAATAGTGCGATAATCAATGGATGGGACTATTTGACATGTCCCCCTCCAGGGGCGAGCTGCGGGATGATATGTGAAACAAGTATACTGCTCGTTATAGAGACCACCTGGACACTCAACGTAGCTTTCTGCTTCCCTGGCTGTTGCATCGTGTGTTTGGCGATTCTACTACCGGACAGGGCTTCTTGAGAACGGAGTCCTGAAAGTAAGGAAAAAAAGAATGACACAATCGGGAGCCCCTGGTGCGGTTGAGCCGCATTCTGGGCCTGCCGTGGTCGTGCCCCTCCCCCTATGCCCATGGTATTTCCAGAGCGTAATGATGTACGCGTAGTACTGGTTTCGCAATTTCGCGTGGGCTGGGGTTGGGGCCGCATTGCTACGCGTGCTCAGAACGTGCCAGGCGGTCTTGTTGTAGGTTACTCCAGGTGCGCTTGACGGTGTCCGTACGTTGAATAGCCAGACTCGAGAATTGCCTTGAGAGGCTGCTTTTTACTTCCGCCACAAGGGCCGCCGTATGCTCCTCCGTTCGGAGAGAGCGTTCGGTGTTTTTGTTGACCGTAATGACTCCTCGAGGGCCTGGCATCTTGAGCTTGAGGTATGCATAGTGAGGCACCGCATTGAACTTTGCAAATGCGGTTCGTCCGAGCAGTGCGTGATAGCCGCTGCGGAATGGGACTATGTCGAAGATTAATTCCTCGCTTCGGAAGTTATCCGGGGATCCGAAGACCACTTCAATTGTAACTGAGCCTGTACAGTTGGCCTCTACACCTGGTATGACGCCTTTAAAGGTCGTTTTTGTGGGTTTAATCCTTGAGGGGTCTATGCCCATTTTGCGCACTGTATCCTGATAAAGCAGGTTCAGGCTGCTGCCGCCGTCCATCAGGACTCTGGTGAGGTGAAATCCATCAATGATTGGGTCTAGAACCAATGCGGCGAATCCACCATGGCGGATGCTAGTGGGGCGGTCCCTTCGATCAAAAGTGATCGGAAAGGAGGACCACGGATTGAACTTTGGGGCAATTGGCTCCATCGCATATACGTCCCTTCGTGCACGCTTCCGCTCCCTTTTGGGTATGTGGGTTGCGTATATCGTATTCACCGTCCGCACTTGTGGGGGGAAGCCCTTCTGTCCTCTATTGTTCGGCGGCAGGGGCTCCTCCTCGTCATCGCTATGCAGCCCCTTGTCATTGTTTTAGGCATTTAACTTGCCTGCCTACTTGAACACCCAACAATCCCTGTTGGTGTGGTTGGCTGGTTTTTCGGGGGTGCCGTGTATCTGGCACGAGCGATCGAGTATTCGGTCCAAATTGGACGGGCCCGGAGTATTTCTTTTGAATGGCTTTTTCTGCTGACCGGGTTTAGAGCCTTTGAATCCGGCATTGACTGTCGTATCCTCAGCATTATCGCCGTTAATGCGGCGTTTGTGCTTGTTGCGACGCGACCTGCCGTTGTTGTCCTTGGTATCCGAATTACCAGCGCTCTTGGTCATGTTGTTACTATGAGCTAGCCAGTTGTCCTCTCCCATGCAAAAGCGGGTCATGAGTGTTGTGAGGGCTGCCATGGATTTCGGCTTTTCCTGTCCTAGGTGCCAGGCAAGCCACTCGTCACGAATGTTATGTTTGAAGGCTGCAAGGGCCTCTGCATCCGGACAGTCGACGATTTGATTTTTCTTGGTTAGGAACCGTGTCCAGAATTGTCTGGCCGATTCCTCTAGCTACTGAATTATGTGGCTTAGGTCATCGGCGCCTGGTCGTCGCACATAGGTGCCCTGGAAATTGTCGAGGAATGCGGCTTCCAGGTCTTCCCAACAACCAATTGACTCCGCTGGCAAGCTGTTAAGCCAATGCCAAGCTGGTCCTTTAAGCTTGAGTGGGAGGTATTTGATGGCGTGTAGATCATCACCGCGGGCCATGTGGATATGAAGGAGATAGTCCGCGATCCAGACCGCAGGATCTGTTGTGCCATCGTATGATTCAATGTTTACGGGTTTGAAACCCTCAGGGATTTGATGATCCATCACTTCGTCTATGAAGCATAGTGGGTGTGCGACGCCACTGTATTGGGCTATATCACAACGCAGCTCAAATGAGCTTTGTCTACTGTGTTCGGCCCGGCCGGAATTGCCATATCCGACGTGACGGTTATCATCACGTTTCATGGGGCGCCCACGCGATCCGTAGATCGATCTTGTTTGGCTTGCCTTGTCCTCCAATATATCCCGTAGGTCTGGCGCATTTCCCTGCGCCTTGGTATTTTTTGAGCGGCGCCGGGGTGCGGCTTGAGTGGAGGGCCGAGAGGCCTCTCTATCGCGGCCACGAGGTGGCCGGTCGGCCGTATCATGCGCTGGTGATGTAGGTTTAGGTGCTTCCTCCTCTAATCGAGGTAGCAACCCGCGTTTTGGGTAGCTCTTGGAGGGGCGTTCGAGTTCATACTCTTCGGCCGCAAGGACTTCAGTCCATCTGTCCGCTAGCAAGTCTTGGTCAGCTCTAAGTTGTTGCTGCTTTTTCTTGAGGCTGCTTGCCGTGGCCATAAGCCTGCGTTTGAAACGCTCTTGTTCGACGGGATCCTCAGGCATGACAAATTTGTCGTTGTCGAGGCTTGCCTCGTCTTCGGAGGGAGGCATGTAATTATCGTCCTCTACCTCTCTGCCTGCCGCTCTCTCATGAGGGCTGGCTTCTCCATCCTCCTGCACTGAATCCTGCTGGAGGGGGTTGTCTTCGGCACTGTCCGGGGTGTTATTGTCTCTTGTGCAGGAATCACCATTTTTGCTGTGGCGGGATTTAGAGCGGCGCCGCTGACGCCGGCGCTTAGGCTGTTTCTTGGAGGGGTCATCCTCCGTTGTTCCATCGCCATTCCCATATTTTGGGATGTCCACCATGTAAATGTTGTATGACGAGGTGGCCAACCAGTGCCCTGTAGGTGCTGGTTCTTGGTCGTCTCCTGCATCGTCATCCATACCGTCGATGTCTTTGGAGTCGAAGTCGAGCATGTCGGTTAAATCATCGACAGTGGCTACGAAGTGGGTGGTGGGTGGGCTTTGAATTTCTTCGTCGTCCGCATCCCAACCTTCCTGACCATAGTCCGGCCAGAGGCTCTCTTGATAAAGAGAGAGACTTTAGTGAATTCAGGATGTCGCCAAAGGGCGAGTGCCGAAGGATGTCCGCGGCGGTGAACTCCATGATCGGCGCCCAATCGGATTTGATTGGCAGGGGCACGGAAGGTTCGGAGTTCGGAGAGGATTCTGACGCCTTGGAGTCACGAGCTTCGCAAAGGACAGGGTTGGTGTACGGCTCAATCGCCATAGAGATCGCAGCCCCCGAAGCGGTGTCCAGCCACCTGTCCTCGATCGGCGCAGTCGGCTCCGAGCTAAGGATCGGAGCGGACACTAGTGCGGCCCCGAGGGCACTATTCGGCGGCAGAGCTAGATCATGCCCATCATGACAGTGCGGCGCACTTGGCTGTGGCTCGAACCCGTCGAAGATCAAGTCTCCGCGGTCGTCAGCCGTGTAGTTTAAACTTCCAAATCTGACCTGATGGCCAGGGGCGTAGCTTTCAATCTGCTCCAGATGGCCAAGCGAATTGGCCCGCGGTGCAAAGCCGCCGAATACAAAGATCTGTCCGGGGAGAAAAGTCTCACCCTGGACCGCGTCATTGTTGATGATCGGAGGAGCCATCGGGCCTAAAGATGACGACACAGAGGAACTCTCAATGAAAGCACCAATGTCGGTGTCAAAACCGGCGGATCTCGGGTAGGGTGTCTCGAACTGTGCGTCTAGGCGGATAGTAATAGGAGACAAGGGACACGATGTTTTTACCCAGGCTTGGGATCTCTCAATGGAGGTAAAACCCTAATCCTGCTTGATTAATATTGATGATATGGGTAGTACAAGAGTAGATCTACTATGAGATCAGAGAGGCTAAACCCTAGAAGCTAGCCTATGGTATGATTGTTGTTCGTCCTACGGTCTAAAACCCTCCGGTTTATATAGGCACCAAAGAGGGTTAGGGTTACACAGAGTCGGTTACAATGGTAGGAGATCTACATATCCGTATCGCCAAGCTTGTCTTCCACGCCAAGGAAAGTCCCATCCGGACACGGGACGAAGTCTTCAATCTTGTATCTTCATAGTCCAGGAGTCCGGCCAAAGGCTATAGTCCGGCCATCTGGACACCCCCTAATCCAGGACTCCCTCAGGTAGCAAGAAGAATTTCTGGCGCCGTTGCCGGGGATGCTCACGCAAGCAAGTCAACTATACCAAGTACCCATCGCAATCCCTATCTCTCGCATTACATTATTTGCCATTTGCCTCTCGTTTTCCTCTCCCCCACTTCACCCTTGCCGTTTTATTTGCCCTCTCTTTCCCAATCTCCTCCTCTCTTTCCCGTCTGCCTTTTTCTCGTTGCCTTTCTGTTTGCTTGTGTGTTGGATTACTTGTTGCCATGGCGCAAGATAATACCAAATTGTGTGATTTCTCGAATACCAATAATAATGATTTCCTTAGTACTCCGATTGCTCCTCTTAATAATGATGAGTCTTGTGAAATCAATACCGCTTTGCTGAATCTTGTTATGAAAGATCAATTCGCCGGCCTTCCTAGTGAAGATGCCGCTACTCATCTAAATAATATTGTTGATTTGTGTGATATGCAAAAGAAGAAAGATACGGATAACAATATTGTCAAATTGAAGTTATTTCCGTTTTCACTGAGAGATCGTGCTAAACTTTGGTTTTCATCTTTGCCTAAAAATAGTATTGATTCTTGGAACAAGTGCAAAGATGCTTTTATCTCTAAGTATTTTCCTCCCGCTAAGATCATCACTCTTAGGAACGATATTATGAATTTTAAACAACTTGATCATGAGCATGTTGCCCAATCTTGGGAAAGAATGAAATTGATGCTTCGCAATGGCCCTACTCATGGTTTGAATTTATGGATGATCATACAAAAATTTTATGCCGGATTGAATTTTGCTTCTGGAAATCTTTTAGACTCGGCCGCAGGAGGCACGTTTACGGAAATTACGTTGGGGGATGCTACAAAATTTCTTGATAATATTATGGCTAGTTATTCTCAATGGCACACTGAAAGATCTTCTAGTAAAAAAGTGCATGCTATAGAAGAAATCAATGTTTTGAGTGAAAAGATGGATGAACTTATGAAGATGTTTGCTCCTAAAAATGCTCCTCTTGATCCCAATGATATGCCTTTGTCTACTTTGCTTGAGAATAATAATGAATCTATGGATGTGAATTTTTTTTGGTAGGAATAGTTTTGGAAACAACGCGTATAGAGGGAATTTTAACCCTAGGCCTTATCCTAGTAATCCTTCTAATAATTATGGAAATTCCTACAACAACTCTTATGGAAATTTTAATCAGATGCCCTATGAATTTTAGAGTAGTGTTAAAGAGTTTATGAATTCACAAAAGAATTTTAATGCTTTGCTCGAAGAGAAATTGCTTAAAGTTGATGATTTGGCTAGGAACATTGATAGAATTTCTCTTGAAATTGATTCTTTAAAGCTTAGATCTATTCCTCCTAAGCATGATATCAATGAGTCTCTCAAAGCCATGAGAATTTCCATTGATGTGTGCAAGGAAAGAACCGCTAGGATGCGTGCTTCCAAAGTTGCCTTTATTAAAGCGTGTTCTTCCAATTCCTATGAAAATCAAGATGAAGATCTAAAAGTTATTGATGTGTCCCCCATTAAATCTTTGTTTTGCAATATGAATCTTGATGAAACTGAATATGATCTTCATTTACCTAGAAGGCGTTCTAAGAATTCGGAGTTTCTAGATCTTGATGATGAAATTGATGAAAGTGGGATTGAAAGAAATAAAAACCTAGATGTTGCTAAACCCACTATTGTGGATCTCAAGGAATTTAATTATGAAAATTGCTCTTTGATTGGTTGTATTTCCTTGTTGCAATCAGTGCTAGATTCTCCTCATGCTTATAGTCAAAATAAGGCCTTTACCGAACACATTGTTGATGCCTTGATGCAATCTTATGAGGAAAAACTTGAGTTGAAAGTTTCTATCCCTAGAAAACTCTATGATGAGTGGGAACCTACTATTAAAATTAAAATTTAAGACTATGAGTTTCATGCTTTGTGTGATTTGGGTGCTAGTGTCTCTACTATTCCCAAAACTTTATGTGATTTGCTAGATTTCCGTGATTTTGATGATTGCTCTCTAAATTTGCATCTTGCGGATTCCACTATTAAAAAGCCTATGGGAAGAATTAATGATGTTCTTATTGTCGCAAATAGGAATTATGTGCCCGTAGATTTTATCGTTCTTGATATAGATTGCAAACCTTCATGTCCTATTATTCTTGGTAGACCTTTCCTTAGAACGATTGGTGCAATTATTGATATGAAGGAAGGAAATATTAGATTCCAATTTCCCTTAAAGAAGGGTATGTAACACTTCCCTAGAAAGAAAATAAAATTACCATATGAATCTATCATGAGAGCCACTTATGGATTGCCTACCAAAGATGGCAATACCTAGATCTATCCTTGCTTTTATGCCTAGCTAGGGGCGTTAAACGATAGCGCTTGTTGGGAGGCAACCCAATTTTATTTGTGTTTTTTGTTTTTGCTTCTGTTTAGGAATAAATAATCCATCTACCTTCTATTTGGATGTGGTTTTATGTTTTAATTAGTGTTTGTGCCAAGTAGAACTTATAGGATAAACTACGGTGATAGTTGATTTGATTCTGCTCAAAAATAGAAACTTTGCACGCACGAATATAATTTTGTTAAATCACAGGAACGTGCTTTTTCGTTGATTCTTTTTGATGCTATTCAATAAACAAATTTTCCAGGACTTCCTATTTTAGTAGAATTTTTAGAGTTCCAGAAGTTTGCGTTAGTTACAGATTGCTACAGGCTGTTCTGTTTTTGACAGATTCTGTTTTACGTGTGTTGTTTTCTTATTTTGATGAACCTATGGCTAGTAAAATAGTTTATAAACCATAGAGAAGTTGGAATACAGTAGGTTTAACACCAATATAAATAAAGAATAAGTTAATTACAGTACCTTAAGTAGTTCTTTGTTTTTTTTGTCTAACGGAGCTCACGAGATTTCTGTTGAGTTTTGTGTTGTGAAGTTTTCACGTTTTGGATGAATTCTTTTGATGGATTATGGAACAAGGAGTGGCAAGAGCCTAAGCTTGGGGATGCCCATGGCACCCCCAAGATAATCCAAGGACACAAAAAAGTCAAAGCTTGGGGATGCCCCGGAAGGCATCCCCTCTTTCGTCCACTTTCATCGGTAATTTACTTGGAGCTATATTTTTATTCACCACATGATATGTGTTTTGCTTGGAGCGTCTTGTATTATTTGCGTATTTGCTTGTTAGTTTACCACAATCATCCTTGCTGTACACTCTTTTTGAGAGAGCCATACATGCATTGGAATTTGTTAGAATACTCTACGTGCTTCACTTATATCTTTTGAGCTTGATAGTTTTGCTCATAGTGCTTCACTTATATCTTTTGAGCGTGATAATTTTTGCTCTAGTGCTTCACTTATATCTTTTAGAGCACGGTGGTGAATTTTTTTAAAGAAACTATTGATCTCTCATGCTTCACGTAGATTATTTTGAGAGTCATTAATAGCATGGTAATTCGCTTAATGTTAATATACTTGGTGCTCAACATATGTGAAACTTTCTTTTGAGTGCGTTGAATACTAAGATAAGTTTGATGCTTGATAATTATTTTGAGATATGAAGATGGTGATATTAGAGTGATGCTTGTTAAGTAGTTGTGAATTCAAATAATACTTGTGTTCAAGTTTGTGATTCCCGTAGCATGCACGTATGGTGAATCGTTATGTGATGAACTCGGAGCATGATTTATTTATTGATTGTCTTCCTTATGAGTGGCGGTCGGGGACGAGCGATGGTCTTTTCCTACCAATCTATCCCCCTAGGAGCATGCGCGTAATACTTTGCTTTGATAACTTCTAGATTTTTGCAACAAGTATATGAGTTCTTTATGACTAATGTTGAGTCCATGGATTATACGCACTTTTCCCATCCTTCCACCTTTGCTAGCCTCTATAATACCGTGCACTTTTCGCCGGTATCATACACCCACCATATACCTCCCTCAAAACAGCCACCATACCTACCTATCATGGCATTTCCATAGCCATTCCGAGATATATTGCCATGCAACTTTCCACCGTTCCGTTTATTATGACACGCTCCATCATTGTCATATTGCTAGCATGATCATGTAGTTGACATCGTATTTGTGGCAAGGCCACCGTTCATAATTCTTTCATACATGTCACTCATGATTCATTGCATATCCCGGTACACCGCCGGAGGCATTCATATAGAGTCATACTTTGTTCTAAGTATCGAGTTGTAATTGTTGAGTTATAAGAAAAATAAAATTGTGATGATCATCATTATTAGAGCATTGTCCCAAGTGAGGAAAGGATGATGGAGACTATGATTCCCCTATAAGTCGGGATGAGACTCCGGACGAAAAAAAGGAGGCCATAAAAAAAGAAAAGGCCCAAATAATATATATATATATATATATATATTATATAGGGCTGGACTATTCTGTTACCGGTAACAGAATATTATTCTGTTACCATCGGTTCCTATAAGGGAGCGACGCGCAGACTGCGGTAGAAACTCCCTGACCCCGTTCCGGCCGAGCGAGCTACGACGGTGATTCCTTGACTGGAAAAAAGCTCCCCCTCAAACCAGATTGCCTCCACCCTCCCCACCTACCTCCGGCGTCAGCCACGCTGAGGGAGTCCTAGATTAGGGGTTGTCCAGACAGCCGGACTACCATCATCAGCTGAACTATCATCGGCCGGACTATCATCATCAACCGGACTCCAAGACTATGAAGATACAAGATTGAAGACTTCGTCCCGTGTCCGGATGGGACTTTCCTTGGCGTGGAAGGCAAGCTTGGCGATATGGATATGTAGATCTCCTACCATTGTAACCGACTCTATGTAACCCTGGCCCTCTCCGGTGTCTATATAAACCGGATGGCTTTAGTCCGTAGGACAACATACATTACAACAATCATACCATAGGCTAGCTTCTAGGGTTTAGCCTCCTTGATCTCGTGGTAGATCCACTCTTGTAACATCCACAATATGAATATCAATCAAGCAAGACGTAGGGTTTTACCTCCATCAAGAGGGCCCGAACCTGGGTAAAACATCGTTTCCCTTGTCTCCTGTTACCATCCGCCTAGACGCACAGTTCGGGACCCCCTACCCGAGATCCGCCGGTTTTGACACCGACATTGGTGCTTTCATTGAGAGTTCCTCTGTGTCATCACCGATAGGCTTGATGGCCTCTTCAATCAACAACAACGCTGTCGAGGGTGAGACTTTTCTCCCTGGACAGATCTTCGTATTCGGCGGCTTCGCACTGCGGGCCAACTCACTTGGCCATCTGGAGCAGATCGAAAGCTACGCCCCTGGCCGTCAGGTCAGGTTTGGAAGCCTAAACTTCCTGGCCGATATCCGCGGGGACATGATCTTCGATGGATCCGAGCCACAGCCGAGCGCGCCGCACTGTCATGATGGGCACGACCTAACTCTGCCGCCGGACAGTACCTTGGAGGCCGCACACGAATCCGCTCCGACCCCTAGTCCGGAGCCGATCGCGTAGATCGAGGACGGGTGGCTGGACACCGCCTCGGGAGCTCCAACTTTCACGGAGATGGAGCCGAACACTGACCTTGTCCCGCATAAAGCTCATGGCTCCGAGGTGCCGGACTCCCTGCCGGACTCCGAACCTCCTGCGCCCCTGCTAGTCAAATCTGATTGGGCGCCGATCATGGAATTCACCGCTGCGGACATCTTTCAACACTCGCCCTTTGGCGACATCTTAAATTCACTAAAGCGTCTCTCGTTGACCAGAGAGCCCTGGCCGGATTATGGCCAGGAGGGTTGGGATGCGGACGGCGAAGAAATTCAAAGCCCACCCACCACCCACTTCGTAGCCACTGTCGACGATCTAACCGACATGCTAGCCTACAACTCCGAAGACACCGACGGTATGGACAACGATGCCGGAGACGAACAAGAACCAGCGCCCACAGGGCACTGGAAGACCACCCCAACACATGACGTATATATGGTGGATACCCCTAAAGTAAGCGACGACGAGGATCAATGGGGCGCGGCAAAGGATAATCCCGCCGATAAACAACCAAAACGGCGACGCAAGCGCCGCCCTAAACCCCGCCTTGGCAAGAACAACATTCCCAATGACCCAGCATTAGAGCAGGGCCAACTAGTGGACGACGAACATGCAACCAAGCGACCGTCCAAACAGGACGAATCGGATAATCAATCCATCCCCGGCGAAACCAACAGTCCAGACGACCTCACACCGGACACACCACCGGAGCATCAGAACCTTCACGGAAGGCTCGTCGCCACCGCAAGAAGCTTGAAGAAGGAAAAACGGAAGCTCAAAACAGCGGAAGACATACTCAGAATGAGGTGGAGCAAATTACTCAAGACCGCAGACAAATATGGCAAAGACCATCAATCAAAGAGCTATCCAAAGCGCAAGCTGCTGCCAGAGTTTGACAAGGAATCCATAGAGCCCTCACAATCAAAAAATAAAGAGGCCACCTGGCCGGATAGACGGCCAGATGACAGGCCAAAAGCGACAAACGGCGCCGCACACAAGCCAACTTATGATCCTGGGAAAATATACGGCCCAACTAGGTCCATCTACGGGCCAAAAAAGAGGGCCCCAGGAAGTAACACAACACGACAAGTGATCGAAGACAGCGGCACACCCAAATACAGGGGCGCCGCACACCCACTATGTTTCACCGATGAGGTGGTGGATTATGAATTTCCAGCAGGGTTCAAACTCATAAACATAGAGGCATACGACGGAACAACAGACCCAGGAGTTTGGATAGAAGATTACATACTACACATACACATGGCTAGAGGAGATGATCTCCACGCCATAAAATATCTACCCCTCAAGCTCAAAGGGACAGCTCGGCATTGGCTCAAAAGCCTCCTAGAAAACACTGTTGGAAGTTGGGAAGAGCTTGAGGACGCTTTTAGAGCAAATTTTCAAGGGACTTATGTCTGCCCTCCGGATGCAGACGATCTAAGTCATATAACTCAACAGCCCGGAGAGTCAGCGCGCAAATTCTGGAACAGGTTCCTTACCAAAAAGAACCAAATAGTCGACTGTCCGGACGCGGAAGCCTTAGCAGCTTTCAAACACAACGTCCGAGACGAATGGCTCGCCAGACACCTCGGCCAAGAGAAGCCAAGAATAATGGCCGCGCTGACAAGCCTCATGACGCGCTTTTGCGCAAGGGAAGACAGCTGGCTAGCAAGATGCAGCACCAGCGACCCGAGTACATCCGAGATCAGAGATGGAAACGGAAAATCACGGCGCAGGAAAGATCAGCGCCGGAATAAAGAAAAAAGCCCAAAGAGCACGACAGTCAATGCCGGATTCAAAAGCTCGCGGCCAAACAATAAAACACTGCCTCTTAAGGGAAACAGTGATGAGCTATCCAACTTAAACAAAATTTTGGATCGGATATGCCAAATCCACAGTACCTCCGGAAGGCCTGCAAACCATACCAACCGAAATTGTTGGGTTTTTAAATAGTCCGGCAGACTCAACGCCGAACACAAGGGGCTCGACGCGCCAAGCGAGGACGATGACGAACCCCACCAGCAGAGCACCGGAAGTCAAAAGACTTTCCCACAAGAAGTCAAAACAGTAAACTCACTTCATGTGATAGTACGGAAGTACAATACGGCACCCGCTAAGACAAGTGTCGCACGGTCCACCCCAGCGGAACACCGAGATTGGATGTCAAAACCAATCACTTTCGACCATCTGGATTATTCCAGAAGTATCCGGAACGCAGGATGGACTGCTCTGATATTGGATCCTATAGTAGACGGACTGCAATTTACGCAAGTTCTGATGGACGGCAGCAGTGACTTAAACCTGCTATATCCGTACACAATCCGCAAGTTGGGGATAGACCCTACTACAATTCGACATAGCCGCACTTCCTTCAAAGGAGTAGCGCCAGGCCCTTATGCCAGGTGCACAGGTTCATTATTACTGGAAGTTGTGTTCGGGTCACCTGACAACTTCCGACTAGAAAAGCTAACTTTTCATGTCGCCCCATTCAAAAGTAGCTATCAAGCACTACTGGGACGTGAAGCTTTCGTCCGCTTTAACGCAATACCACACTACGCGTCTCTTACGCTTAAAATGCCCGGTCCACGTGGCACCATTTCATTAAAAGGTCGGTTAAAGACCCCGGACACGGCTGGACGGGTCCGGAATAAATAAGCTAGGGGCTACCTAGCCGCACACCCCTTCACAAGGGTTTGTGTATATAAGCTATAATGAGCTAGCATAGGCTCAGCTTTCTAAATTTATATTTCGATTTTTTACGTACTTTTTTGCATGATTTATTTTTAAACTAAGTTCCTCTCTTTTTACAGATGAACGACGTGCACACCCGTCCAGGATACGGCACAACGGAGACACAGGCGCAGACGTGCAGTAGGGACCCGTTTCAAGGATTCTTTTCAGACTAAGACCCTACGTAAACCTTTCTTACTGTCTCTTGTTGCTATAATCCCCTGGTTTCCCATTATAACCAGAGTGGAGGCTGGCGTTTTGGCATCGGCCGCGCCAGAAGAACTTGCCCGTACCTGGACACAAGGGGCTTAGGGCATTGTTCTGTCCGTAATTACAAAGACCGAACACCTTTGGGAGTGTTCGGCGTCTCGAGTTAGGCCTTATATGCATCAGCTCCGAATCATGTCTTTGGTCAAATGTTGGGTTTGCTCGGCTCCTGTGTTTTGCTGCCTTACGTTCTGTATCATCGGCTAACGCGGCACCAGGAGAACTACTACGATTGTGCCCCAGTTCGGCTGGGCGAGCACCTCAGTAGAGAAAGCCGAAAACTGACTGTCATGATACAGCGAGAGACTGGTCAACCACTCGAACGACCAAGGGAATGTTTAGAATTCCTCCGCTTTGACGAAGGGCCGCTTCCTGGTCAGGCACATACGCGCCCGAAATTCAGAGAGCGCGGTGCCCCCAGGGGCAATGTCGTAGCCCCACCCTCGAACTGCCACGGCTAAGTGAAAGTGATAAAGCATTATAGTCTGGTTGCCTCGTTTGCTGCGCTACCACCTCCTCTACAGGACCGAGACGTCAGATTAAGTGTGAAAAAGCGCTATCTTTCCGAACACCCCCGCACCTTGTGCGTGGGGGCTGAAGCCGACGACTGCCATCTTTCAGGTTATACACACGTATACATAAACGGCCACACAGGAGATATTCTACTACTTGAACGCACAAGTATAAAAGGCGCTTACATCTTAAATATTGTTTTACAACAGAAAACGTTCATTTAAACGTAACATTCTTTGAATACTGCGACTCTATTACACGAGCACCACGCAGCACTTCGCCAAAATAGTGCTCGACGGGTAACCGGCTATCGTCCGAACCCGGGGTCGCAACAGCGGTGGCATCCATCTCTGTCCAATGTGTCTTCACACGGGCGAGTGCCATCCGCGCACCCTCTATGCAGGCCGATCGCTTCATCGCCTTGATATGCGGCACCGCCCCAAGAAATTGCTGCAATAAGCCAAAGTAACTCTTCGGCTTGGGCCTATCCGGCCAGACATGGGTCACGATATCCGTCATGGCAAGTCCGGATAACCTATTCAGCTCAGCCCACTCGGCCAAACGGTCAGTCAGCGGAAGTAAACGCTTCGGACTATGGAATTGAGACCAAAACAGCTCTTCCGTCTTGTGATCCTTCTGGCTTCGAAAATGCACAACGGCATCCGCCGCACTCGCTGCTAAGTCCATATAAGGGTCCTCTGGACCCCACAGTTGGCCCAACTGAGCATACTTTGGATCCGTAAACCTTCGGCGCAGCAGAAAAGGCTTGCCAGCTACAATATCCTCGGCCTGGCGCAGCTCTTCCTTTATAGCCTGCATTGCAGAGCGGGCATCCTTGGCTTCGGCGGTGGCCTTCCCCAGGTCTTCTTGCCCCGCTAGGCGCTCCTTCCCAAGAGCCTCATGGTGGTCGGTAGCATCTTTTAACTTCACGGCCATTTTGGCCATCTCTTCCCTGCTTCGGCAGTGTGCGGCTCTCTCGGCTGCTAACTCCTCGGCCGCCCTCGAGGCCGCCGCATTACTCCATCTGGCTTGCTCCTTGGCTTGAGCAAGTTCGGCCCGAAGGCTCTCCACAGCAGCAGCACCATCTGCGTCAAGCACAAATATTATAAGATATGGGCTTCGGCTCCTCTACTAGGTGACTACGGGGAATTTTTTTTACTTTGCGACTCGTCAAGTCGCCTGTTGATTAGCGCGATGTCCGCATCCACAACATCGAGTTGCTGCTTTAATCCGGCAACTCCGTCAGTCCGGCTGCCCCCGGACGATCCGCCACCTGCATAGGAACGGAGAAACTTTAAACCTGCGATTTTGATCCTCGGCACGTTGTCGCTTCGACAACCTACCGAGTCTCAGGGGCTACTATCTATACAGGGTGCATTCTATATGCAAAACTGTCAAAAGGTGTGTCATTTTTACGTACCTCAAACCCCGCCAGCAAACTCCTGACGGCATTATGCAATCCGCCTTTGGCAGATGAAATCCTTTCAATCACCATGCTCATCAATGCGTGGTGATCTTCTGAGATAGACGCCTTCTCAAGCAGACCCTTCAGCCGTACACCAGTTGGCGCCGAACTATCCGGCTTTGCCAAACCCGGGGGCTCCCTTCGTGATGACACTTCAGGCTCATCCGCCCTATCCGACGGTGCCCCGGACGGAGGCGTTTCTCTCTCCACCATATCCGGACGAAGGTCCCCCGAAGACGAGCTCATTTGCGAAGGACGGAGATCCGAACTACAAGGTAAAAACTTTAGTTATCCTCAGAAGCACAAATAGGGATGTCCCTTATTATAAAAATCCTTTCTTTCTACTTATGGCTCGTTGGAGGGATGATCCTTTAAGGGAGACTGTGCGGCCGGGGCCTCCCCGGGCGTAGGACCCTCTGGCAAAGATTTTCCCCCCCGCTTAGGGGCTTTAGCCCCCGGGTCCTCGGAGGCAATCCTCTTCTCCCCTTGGAGGGAGGGATTCTCGATCCCCCCTCTTTCAAGAGCCTCCTTAGGCGAGGCAGTAGCTTTTCCACTTTCCCCTTCGCCCTCCTCTGGAGGCGCAACCTCCAGCATCCGGACCAGCACGGAATTCGGCGCGGTCTCGGGGAGGGGGGCCAGACACCATATCAATTTTGCTTCCGCTATCGACTCCTGTTTAGAAGGAAATTGGTCATAAGGTGAATCATCGAAAGGCAAACAAACAGTATGTTCGGACTTGGAACTACTTACTTGGGTATCCGGGCGATTGCAGCTTAGGCCAGCATCCTCGGTCAATTCTGGACGCGCCTCTTGCGATCCGAAGAATAATTTGTACATCTCCAGGGGTGTCATACCCATGAAGTGTTGAAGAATCCGAGGTCCCTCCGGATTAAATTCCCATAGTCGGAGAGGACGGCGTTTGCAGGGCAAATGACGCCTGATCAGCATAACCTGCATCACCACGACCAGATCGATCTCCCTCGCCTGGAGATCTCGAATCCGGCCCTGCAGTAGGGGCACGTCCTTTGACGGCCCCCAGTTGAGCCCTTGGTTGACCCACGACATCAACCGTCATGGAGGTCCTGGGCGGAATAAGGGCGGCGGCTGTTGTTTGCGGCCCCTCGGAACGGTAATATATTACCACTCTTGCTGCCACGGGCCGAGCTCTTCTTGGAAGGAGCCCGCGGGCCACGGGGCATCGGCCCTCCTACTTACGGCCGCCCCGCCGCACTCCGCTTGACGCCCCCCGATCATCTTCGGCGCCACATTGAAGGTCTTCAGCCACAGGCCGAAGTGTGGGGTGACGCGGAGGAAGGCCTCGCAGACGACAATAAATGCGGAGATATGGAGGATGGACTCCGGAGCCAAGTCGTGGAATTCCAACCCATAGTAAAACATGAGCCCTCTCACAAAAGGATCCATCGGGAAGCCTAAACCCCGACGGAGGTGGGATACAAAAACAACATACTCGCCGGGCTCGGGGGTGGGGTTGGCCTGCCTTTCGGCGGGCAACCTGTGCGAAATCTCGTAAGTCAGATACTTGGCCTCCCGCAGCTTTAGCACGTCCTCCTCCGTGACGGAGGAAGGCATCCACCGGCCCTGGAGGTCGGAACCGGACATCGTTGAAGGTCCAAAGCGCTCGAATCTGGGGCTCTAGGTGCTAGAACTTGGAGCAGGGAGAGGATTCGATGGAGGATTGAAGAAAAGAAACGAGCCTTGGTCCCGTTATAAAGAGGGAGAATACCGATAGCCGTCTCCGTGACCGTTCGGGACTCGCCTTCGATGAGAATCCCGGGATAAGGGGGAACACGATCTCTGCTTTGACAAGACGTGCCAAGGAAACCGCTTCGCTAAATGCGCTGAGGTGGTAAAGTAAAAAACGATTTAAGTAATGGCTTGGTAGTGGTGTGACGTCATGCCACAAAAATGTCAGCAGATTGAACTTGTGTATATATTATTCTCTCTACAGTGGAATGTGGAATTTATTTTGCAGAGCCGGACACTATCCTGGTGTTCACAATCTTCTATGAATTATTCGGAGGAGAAATCCGCCTTGCAATGCCGAACACTATGCGCGTAGGACTCATCGTCATTGAAGCCTGGTTCAGGGGCTACTGAGGGAGTCCTGGATTAGGGGGTGTCCGGACAGCCGGACTACCATCATCAGCCGAAATATCATCGGCCGGACTATCATCATCGATCGGACTCCAAGACTATGAAGATACAAGATTGAAGACTTCGTCCTGTGTCCGGATGGGACTTTCCTTGGCGTGGAAGGCAAGCTTGGCAATACGGATATGTAGATCTCCTACCATTGTAACCGACTCTATGTAACCCTAGCCCTCTCCGGTGTCTATATAAACCGGATGGCTTTAGTCCGTAGGACAACATACATTACACCAATCATACCATAGGCTAGCTTCTAGGGTTTAGCCTCCTTGATCGCGTGGTAGATCCACTCTTGTAACATCCACAATATCAATATCAATCAAGCAGGACGTAGGGTTTTACCTCCATCAAGAGGGCCCGAACCTGGGTAAAACATTGTGTCCCTTGTCTCCTGTTACCATCCACCAAGACGCACAGTTCGGGACCCCCTACCCGAGATCCGCCGGTTTTGACACCGACACACGCCGCTGCCTCCCACCTGTGGCGGCGCACCTCGCCCCCCGACTCCCACCTCCGGCGTCGGCCATGCCCCTCGCCTCCCACCCGCAGCGGCGCACCTCTCCCCCGAATCCCACCTCCGGGGTCGGTCACGCCCCCCACCTTCCACCTGTGGCGGCGCGCCACGCCACCCGCCTCCACCTCCGGCCGCGCCACGCCCTCCCCTCCACCTCCGGCGACGCGCCATGGCTCCTCCTCCCACCTCCCATGATGTGCTAGAGGAGCGGTCACCGGCGGAGGGCGGAGCGTCGGCAACAACCACCTCTGCCC
>NC_041389.1:360021132-360038626 GCF_002162155.2 Triticum dicoccoides
CCGATGCATCTCCACCTCTCGGCCGCCGACGTGCCTCTACCTTATCCCGGCCGTCCAGGTAATGCGCGTGCATCAATTCGCACAAGACCAGGTCGCCGGGCACCATTCGGCATCCGGTGCGACGCCATGGGTAAAGCCAAGATGGAGCTACCGGTTCCAGCACCGGCACCTGCGACGTCAGTCCACCGACGTACTCGGCGCCGTCCACAACTCCATCGCGCCACCGATGGGCCTGGCTCAGCTTTCTCCCTCCCGTCCTATCTCTCATCTGCCTACTTGTCCTGCTCTGTTTTCATCTCCTGAACTGTTGATCATGCATTAACTCTCTCGCTATGTGATGTTCTTGCTCCCTCTCTCGTAGCTACAACATGGTCATAGGCTAGCTGATGGATCCAAAAAATAATTATGGATAATTGTTGTTCTGATCTCTAGTTTCGATGAGCTGATGGAAAAGAATTCAAAAACTCGGGTTCACCAATTTAATGAATGACTATAAGTTCAAATTTGCTAATATCCACAGTACTGGTTGAGGAATTTAGGTAGTTTATTTTTCTAACCCCCGACTGTCTATAGTTCATTAGTTCATTGTCACCACACACATTGTTTACAAACTTAAAGCTTAGAGGGTTGGTTGTATTTAGTACTTCTAATTGGAGTATGTCCAAATGTTTACTTTGCATGATGGAAAAAATTGTGTATCATGTAGTTCCTCCACTGCAGCCCACGGCAGCCCATGGTGGCGGAGTTTGTCGCGTCCATCAGTCCAACCCCATGGCTTCAGGGTGTCCGAGCTTCGTCGCGGACATTAGTTCAGACACCTGCGTCACTGCGTGTGTTGCTACCACGACCATTTGCGTCACTGCGTGCTCCGTCACCGGCCTCCTGCGCACCACGCCCCTGGCGCACTCCTTCCTCTCCCTGAAGCCGCTCGTGCCCTCCCAGGCTTGATATCCTGCTGCAGTGATGAGCTCATGTACATCGCCGAAGTTCCATACCTGCTCAACGACACCAGCACGAGGATGCAGCAGCTTGGCTGAACCCCAGTTCGTGCCTCCCTCTCCCTCCCTTGCTACATCATCACTGCTGTAGTGCTGCTGATTGATTTCTTGTAGTGAACTGTGATGCTCTACTGATGAAGAGAAGTTTGGGAAACTGCACAAATATTGGTATTTTGGAGTTGTGAATTTGGTGCTCCGTAGGTGCCTGTTCATATGCAAGTGAGAGCCAACATTTTTTTCTTCAGGTTCTTGTATTGGTTTGTACAGGGGCTAAAAGTATTTAGTTGTACAAATTAAAACTCCATATAATCCTCTGATTGTATGTTTTACTTGTGACTTTGATGCTTCATAGGTGCTTACTGATATGCAAGTGAGAATCAACATTTTTGTCTTCACGTTCTTGTGTTGGTAGAAGGGCTAAAACTGAAGAGGAAAAAGGCTAGATGTTCCAGATCAATACAGGCCATGTCCATGTGTTATGCGCGACCTCGTTGGGTGAGATGCAGCCGAGGAGCAAGGGAAGCAACCGGAGTAGAGGTAAGATGCTCTGTTCTAGCGTAGTTCAGTAAAGGAAAATGACATTCATCAGTTCGAAGGTGGCTGATTGTGTTCGTCAGTTTGTAATACTTCGGCCGCAGTGTAATTATGTACGTATCTTTTTTCTGACCGGAGCACAACCGGAGCTTATGAGCTTATATCATTACGACCTTTTGTTTGTGATGATTTTATGTGTTTTGTTGTGTCAGCACAAAAGTTCAAGGTTCAAACTTCCAACAGTTCGGTACATAAAAGGAACATAAGTCCATTATGCAAAAAACACCAGTAGACGCAGAAAAACAAATTCGTTTTTGGGTTGACAATATCATGGATCAAAATTCAAAAAGTTCATACTCGTGAGGGGAGGAAGTTTTTGGGGCATTTATTTTTTTGAGAAAAAGGTTCGCCAGTGTACAAGCCAAAATTTCATATTTTAATTGTGTGGAAGTTAAAAAAGAAAAAAAAACACTATAAAAATAAAAATAAAAATTTAGCCCTGAAAATGTTCAAGTTCAAAAAGAGAGAAGTCCTTGCGTTTGTCATAAAAACGTTAAAGTTTGAAAAAACACACACATAAGCATGTTCTTTAGAGAGAAAAAATCCGCAGAGGTTCAACAAAATATGTCAGACAAGTTCGAAGATGACGACAACACTAGTTCAAAAAAAGCAAACTAAAGTTTAAAACCAAAAAAGGATTCATTTAAATGAATTCGACGTACTCATTGTTCCACTGAGGCCGTTGGGAGGTTCGATGAACGTAGTTTTGTTAGTTCGAAAAACGACAGTTAGAAAAAAGATAGCTTGTTTTATAAAAGAATCAGGTGCCGGAAGTTCAATTACTCTTCCCGTGAACGTTGATACACTCGGTTTGGTGGAGTGCACATCTCTTTGAAAAAGATGTGGGTAAGTTCATGGTAGAAAAACCATAAGTTCATAGAAAAAATTTCAAAGGAAAAACACAACACATTTATTAGGGAAAAAGTTTATTCAGTTCAGCTATATAAACCATGCAGGCTTGGTGATGATGATACCATAAGTTCGGACAAGAAAACATATTTGAATTAAAACTAAAAACTTTCACTTCTGTAAGTTCAAGGGCTCATCCGACACGGTTAAAAATATCCGGTCCGTTCATGCATGGAAAGTACGTGCATTACTAGCATATAAGTTCAAAAAATTAAACACGGTTAGTTCGTCTATGGAATTCAAGAAAGTTGTAAGAAAAAAAATACAAAACATTTCTTGGGAAAGAAAAACCATCCAATTCGACCCGCAAAAAAAACCATACAAGTTCAGTGATGATAACACATCAAAACACATTTTAAAACTAAAACATAAAGTTTCACTTCTATAATTTCAAGTGTGCAACGCTTAAAACATTTCGTATTGTGAAAAATACCCCAGTACAAACACACAAAAAGATCAGTACAAGTACTCGTTTTTCAATCGAAAAAACAACACAATGGATGCCGCCCCCATCTCCCGTCATGGACGCCGCCCCCATCTCCCATAGCGGCTGTCGCGTCATCGCCCCCATCTCAGACAGCGACCGTCGCCCTGCCCCACGCCGCCCCACACCCTGGATCCCACCGCCACCCCGCAACCAAGCCGGCGAAGCCGTCATCTCCCACCACATCAAGTTTGAAAAAAAAACCTCAAACAAAAAAACCATGGAAATTCAAAATGGTAAAAGTTCAAGTGGTAAAATAAGAGAAGTCCAGCATATCGTCGCAAAACAGTGTTGAGTTCAAAAGAAAACACAAAATATTCTCATTTTATTAAAAAAATCATTCAGTTTAATGGTATGTCCATTCAACTATATAAACCATAAAGGTACGATGGTGATGACACCGTTAGTAAGGATAAGGATGAGAAAGAAAATTAAAAACTAAAACTAAAGGAACATCGATTGATTATTTTTTGAGAAGTACAAACTCTCTAGTACTGTAAGTATCATAAATTAAAAATTAAGAATTGTATCAATTCTGACTCAAGGGGCAATAAATTTGCAAAAAAAGATTGTACCAGTAAAAGTTTGTAGGAAAAAAGCAATTTAATAAATGGAAAAACCACAAGTTCACAACTACAAAAGTTGTATGTTCAAACATGACATCTCAGATAAGTTTGGGAAAAAGCTCAAACAAAAGAAAAACGCACGAAAATTTAAATGGTAAAAGTTCAAGTCGCAAAACGCGAGAAGTCCGAAACATCGTTGCAAAAAAAATTGAGTTTAAGAAAAGAAACACACAAAACATTTTATTAAAAAAATATCATTCAGTTCAAGATATAAAACATGCAAGTTGAAGGACTATGAAACCCATCAACCATTGAAAAGTTACGAGGAAAAGCCGTACCAAAAAATGAGAGTAAAATCTAGTCTGCGAAAACACGCTCAGTACAAACCCATACCGACATCAGTTAAAGTACTTATTCCGGAACCATTCAAAATTACTCTATGAAAAATACCTCCTATGTACAAACACATAGAGAGATCAGTACGAGTGCCCTCCGCGAGCGCCGTCGTCGTCGCCCGCGCCCCAGCACCCATCGCTACGCCTAGGGTGGGGCTAGGTTGCCGGGAGGGAGGCGGGCGGGTGGAGGGATCGGCTGCAGGCAGCTCGGTTGACGGCTGGAGTGGCCGGCAAAACGGGCAGAGAGCGGGAGGGAGCTCCAATTTACTGTTTTAACAAAAACTGTCAGTTCAACGAAATGACAGTATCAGTACAAATGCTTGAATTCATCAGTTCAACAAATAGTAACACGATGGCGTGATGAACTGCTAAAAACAATAATATCCCCCTCATAAAAATATAATCAGCACCCTAGGAACAGAGGGTCCATGACATGTTGTCCATGGCGAGGGTGAACTTCACACAAAAATTCATAACAAAAACATCGCTAGCTAGCGACAGACACACAAGAAAGAGGTCGAGACAAGGAATTGTACCTTTTCTAAAGGGAGCTTGCTCAAACTCCGCCTTCTTGTTGTTAAATCTTTCACTCTATTATAGGCAATTCTCTGGGTTTTTTGTTGAAAACCAGCACTTTGTGCACTACTATCATGTCTACAATGAATGCATTACCTTCATTCCCATCATTTGCACCCATTCAACAGCAGTTCTGGTCACCTTGGACAGGAACTCTGTCAAGGTCTCCTCACCGATTGCAAGAAGAGTGCACACGACAAACGGCATCTCAGCAAACATGCATCGACCAAACCCAATCTACCTAAGAGTTAGACTGGGCATTGCACTTACCCAGCTGGGTTGTTCGCATCCCTCTGCGGACGCGGGCTGCTAGGGCTTGCTTGTGACCACTCGTCACCATAGACTCGCAGCTCGTGTCCGTGGTGGACGTAGAAGCCTGCAGAATTGGAAGAAAATGTCGCCACAGGTGAAACAAAAAAGGTAGTAGCCAATGAATCCTCTGAATCAGCAACAACATGAAACCATACTCAAGTACACATGGCATCTACAAGGGCAGTGAGCTCACATTGTGGATCTTAGTCTTGAGACTCTTGACCGACGCGTTCTCATAGACGAGACGCGACACCTGCTTCTGCAGCCGGTCATTCTCCTCCATCAGCAGCTTGTTCATCGCGGTCAGCTTCTGGTTCACCGTCTGCATGCGGGAGGACTCCTTGCGCTGCTTCTCCCGGCACCTACATACACACCAATCACAAGAAGAAAAACCAACACACTTCAGTTCAGTGGCACGCGCACTTGGATAAAACTAGTGCTGAAAGGATAGTGGTGGCCTCTAACACAATCAATGGCGGAGGATGGAAAAAATTGAGGTGAGGCGGGCACTAAAGCATAAATTAAATTATGACGCCAAACCACATTCTTAATAATATGAAAATACCACTAAGATCACTGAACTATACATTGTCAATCTATTTGGCAACACAAATCACAAATTACAGTAATATAAGCACCCATTTCTCTCGTAAAAAGAAATAGCTAGCTAATCAGTACAAACCTGAATCCCAGCGTAAGCCTCTTTTATACCTCAATCTCTCACAACCTGCCACCTCCCAATCTCTCTCAGTCTCTCACCACAACCCACCCGCCTCGCACCAAGCCGTGCAAAAAACACCAGCAATATCTGGCCACGCCCCCACCCGTTCTGAGCATTAAGCTGCCTCCACGCATGTCAATGGATTAAACTTCAGAGAGCCTACAATTCTCTGATAGAGAGGGAGGTTAACGGTGTCCTGGACTAGGGGGTACTCAACACGTCGTCTCCCGATCAGTTGGATTGGGCCGAGGACCCCCATGGCCGTATACTCATGGGCTAGTCCGGACAGTTGCCACATACAAGGAAGAATCAACAAGACTTGGCAATCAAGACAAGGACTCCTCCCCCACCGGCGTATTCGGCTAGGACTCTTGTTATCCTAGGCCTCTGGTGCATTATATAAACCGGGGCCAGGCTAGTCGATAGAGATATACAACAATCATACCATAGGCTAGCTTCTAGGGTTTAGCCTCTCTGATCTCGTGGTAGATCAACTCTTGTAATACCCATATCATCAATATCAATCAAGCAGGACGTAGGGTTTTACCTCCATCAAGAGGGCCCGAACCTGGGTAAAACATCGTGTCCCTTGTCTCCTGTTACCATTGAGCCTAAGACGCACTGCTTGGGACCCCCTACCCAAGATCCGCCGGTTTTGACGCTGACATTGGTGCTTTCATTGAGAGTTCCGTTGTGTGAACGGCGAAAGGATCAATGGCTCGACTGCAGGTCAACTGCGACGTCGGCTTCTTTGTCACCAGCTCGACTGGTCACCTAGGCTTGACCGAGGACTGCGGCCTACCTCCGATCGTCATGTTCGGATGAAGGCCTTCATAAACACCAACTCTGATCTCTATCAAGATCATGGAGGAGTCATCCATGGAGCTCGGGGGCTCAACGTCAACATTGCCCTCAGGCGACCGAGCTGTTTTTCTGGACAGCAAACTTGTATCTGCCGCCACCGCCTCCTGGAGTGTCGCTTAAACGACTACTTCGGTGAATTATGTGGAATTAAGTCTACAACAACCCTGCAAAAATTTCGTCGAGTTCCGATGGAGGAATCTCCGGCAATCTCCGATATACCGGAGCCCCGTTGAATCTGGACGAGAATCCGGACGAGTTTGGGGCGTGGTATCTAGCCTCTAGCTCGGATGTCCTTTTGGAGGATCCAACCGTTGATTTACTGTGGAATTCCCATATCTACCACCTGCCAAAAATTCAGCTCGATCCGACCGTCCAAACTCCGGGAAACTTCCGATTAGTGCATCACTTTTTGGATCTGTTTTCTGCGCGAGAACGAATCCGACCCGAATTCATCTTCTTTATGAACGGGATCTCGGACATCCTTTTTGAAGGAAGTTTTCGTATGGGGTGTTGTGTTTTATTCTCAAACACATCCCAGTAGTATTAAAAGTATTTTTGCAATACGAACTTCACCGTCGCGCTGGTGTCAAACTAGCCCAACAACATCACTCCACGGCGGCCGACCTGTGTCAGACACGTCGTCGCTTTGTTGAGCCGAGCTCAATTTCTTCGAAACGTCATCTCGGCCAGCCGAACAATAGTTCGGCATCGCGAAGGATAAATCGTCACCAACATCGCCACCCCACGAATTACAAAGAGCGGGCACACCTGCATCGCCACGCGGTCGCTTCATCAAGCTGGACACTTCGGCGTCATGACCTGCATCGGCAGGGCCGCACTATTGCTTCTTCAAGCTGGTGTCCATCACGCCGACCTACTTCGACATCTCGGCTGGACCGGGGGCTTTGCCATCTCTTCATCAACCTACTCCGGACACTTCGGCGTCACTAGCCGACCAGACAATGGGTGCGCGGACCGAGTCCCAATTTTGGGAATCACCTTCCTTCGGATTGCTACAACAAATAAACCAGGTGCTATTAATCCTAGTATTTTTTTGCTTGTTTGGGTTAATGGTTCCCAAGGAATTATTACTCTGGTTTGTCCATCATATGTACACAGGTCTATCAAATGGTGGCCGCATTATCGACGGTCGCATGATGGTTCGGTCAGTTTCCGTACATAGTCCGACGAATGCCGCATCCGGAACTCGGACCGACCTGTGAATCCAGGCTTTGCCACGCCTTTATTGCATTACGCCTATGACCTGCATCGACATCGACTTCGGCGCCAGGACATATTTCTTTTATTACTCACTTTGCATAAATTATTTATTATGCAACGATTTTTTTTACTATTATCTCTGGTTTGCACTATTTTTTGTGCACAGGAAAATGATCCAGCCGGACTACATCCTTTGACGTCACCTCGGCTGGACGGGGGGCTTCGTCAACACTTCATTACCCCATGCCAGGGACTTCGGCATCACTCTGCCGTCCTGCATTGACCATGCTATTTCACCACTTCACAGTGCCGAGCCCTTTGCTCCGCCACCTCGGGACCGGCTTGGGGGATGGAACCTTGTCCCGCATCAAGCTCGAACCGCATCGTCAATATCGAACACATTAACCAGCTAAGTTGCCTTCATGCTCAATGTTTTAAAATTTCTAACTTGTGTTCGATTCGACCAAGCATTATACTTTCTCGGAAAAAAGTTGCTTGTAAAAATCTTCCTTGTCGAAACTTTGTTCGCACACACTTGACGCGCTACCCGCGCTCATTATACCTGGGGGCTTCTTTAACAGAAGCTTATTAATTCGGGCTTTATGCCCAACACATGTGTCACACTTCCGCATGTACCTTTTATTCACCATTATATGCATCGATATGACTTAAGTTTTGGCCAAGCTGGGTTGCCTGGCTCCTGTGCTTACCCCTACGTTCCCGATTGTTCGGCTAGGTGGTAAAGGGAGCACCTCTGCGATTGTTACTGCCGGGTCAGCCAGATGTGTACCTCAGACTAGGTGAAGCCGAAAGCTAGCGTTCTTAAGGGAATACTCGGTCGGTGAACTAAAAGATGATTTCTTACCCATTTATTTACCTGCCCCCAGATGTTTTTCTGCTCTTTTCGCAGTCCGGACATGCACTTTAGGGCATGCTTCCCAGGGAAAGGAACCCCTAACGAAACTATTCTCCCTGGAAGATGTTTCTTACTAACCATGTAATATAACATAACTAGTTGGGCACTTGTCTGATAAAGCACTAATGACCCCTACGCCTGGTCTCCACGCATGCCCTGGTTTTTATAATCGCGAGGGTATTCAGACACACTCTGGACTATTGGGTCTAGAGGTTGAAGCGAAAAGGTCCGCTACGACAAACGATCTACAATCCGGCTAGAAGGCATTCTACATGTCACCTTACATTATCAACTTTTACCCAAGTCACTTGGGGGCTCTTAAATTTATATGAGCCATTTTATGATAAGTGTTTTTCTTCTTAGTCGTTGCAAAGTTTTTATTATTATTTATCACTCCTTCGACACAAGTGTGCGGTCACTAGCCGGGGAGCCTGATTTCTCTCTCAAAGAAGCCGTAGGCTGACCTGCTTGAAGTTTGGAGATAGGATGTGTCATGTTAAAGCACGATAGAAGCACCTTTTTTTTCTAAAGTCCAATTTTAGGATTGGCACCGAACACTTGATCTAGTTTGGGCATTAACCTTTTGAATAAGTTTTTTGGCTTTTCGAGCCCATGGCACTTTTAAACTATCTGTGTGTTTTCAGCACAAGTCTCGCAGTGCAACGCCGGACACCTTTTGAGATTCGGCAAAAATATTCTTGGATATTGCTATATATGCATCAGTTTCGAATTGTGTCTTCGGTCAATAGTTGGGTTGCCCGGCTCCCGTGCTTGCCTCCTACGTTCCGCTTTGTTCGGCTAGGTGTGCAAAGGGAGAACCACTGTGATTGTGTTTCCAGCTCGCATGGTCAAGCACCTCAGTGGAGAAAGCCGAAAACTGACTGTCACAATAGGTGTAAACTGGTCAGCGATCTGATGACTATATTAAACAACGGGCCATTCATAACAATGGCCGAAGTGTTTACGGCTTGACCTCGACTGTCGCCGAACACTATCGGGGGCTATTAACTGGCCTCCCAAACTAAATCCTCGATATTTTGCTCTTACATTGGAGCTGAGGTTTCATGATCATGCTTAGCATGACAACCCAAAGAAAGGAACCGATAGCGGGACTATTTTCTTTGGAAGACATTTCTTCTGTTACACAGTAATATAACATGTCTCTCCGCGTACCTTTGTTTATAAAACCGTATGGCCAGATTGCCTTGTTTGTTGTAAATCTTTGCCCTCATAAAGGCTTTATAAAGTAAGACAAACACTCCTCGGCTATTGGACGAGAAGGTGGAAGCTAATGGTCGGTCAATAAAGTTTTGTACAATGCGGATCCGAGCATTAATGACGTAAAGTACATGGATCCATAGAGTCATTATACATAAATTGTGATTTTACTATGGATATCGATCCTTAATTCGGCCTCCCGTGCCCGCATTAAGGCTCGGGGGCTACTGGGCTTCGGGCTTATTATTTATACAAATATTAAAGGGGAACATCGATCCCCTGATCTGGTATTGCCACCCGACCAGTGTCTCGGGGGCTACTACATTGCCTGTTCTATGCAGAAAATTTTAAGTGCAATATAGTTTCCGAGGAGATTTTGATCCACAGGTTGGTCGGTCGCACCCAACCTGAGTCTCGAGGACTGAGCACGCCGCTTTTTGTGTCCCGAAGTATTCTACCGAGCTAGGACTTGATCCTCAGACCGATTTTGCAAATCAACATGAGTCTCAACGGCTACGGGGATCAGCGGTCTTATTTCATCCTTCATGTGTATCTCGGGTTTTAGACCGATACCCACCTTGAGGGCTACTGGCAACAATCAAAAATATTGACAAAAATCGGCCCACATTCGGGGTGGTGCACCACCTCAGAAGCAGTCCGGCGTAAAGCTTGGGCGCTAGTGGCTGGCTCCATAGAGGGCACTTCCGGCATTAAGCTCGGCTAAACTCCTTCAAACTTCTTTGAACCAAGGTGATTTACGACACCTCGGATACCGTCCGGCGTTGGAGCTCGGATACATAGTCCGGCGTTGGAGCTCGGATACCGTCCGGCGTTGGAGCTCGGATACCGTCCGGGTTGGAGCTCGGATACATAGTCCGGCGTTAGAGCTGGGAAGCAGTCCGGCATTGGTGCTCGGCTGCAAAAGATACCTCGAATGCAGTCCGGCGTTGGAGCTCGGACGCAAGAGGACGTTGCCGCCCGGGAACAACCTCAAACCCGAGGCATGGCATAAAAATAACAAGGCATTGATAAAGGCCGTAAACATAAAGGGGCTCCTCGGATACCCAACGTGTAAACTCGTCGAATGCATTTCGGCGATCCTCAAGATAGAAGATGAGAAGATTTGTTGAACCAGTTTTCAAGACCGGCAACCGAAGATGAAAAACAGTTCGGAAGAATCGAGGAGCGTCCCTAACTTTAAGACCGGTTCAGGGGTCTACTGACGGTGTTCTGGACTAGGGGGTACTCAACACGTCGTCTCCCGATCAGTTGGATTGGGCCGAGGACCCCCATGGCCGTATACTAATGGGCTAGTCCGGACAGTTGCCGCATACAAGGAAGAATCAACAAGACTTGGCGATCAAGACAAGGACTCCTCCCCCACCGGCGTATTCGGCTAGGACTCTTGTTATCCTAGGCCTCTGGTGCATTATATAAACCGGGGCCAGGCTAGTCGATAGAGATATACAACAATCATACCATAGGCTAGCTTCTAGGGTTTAGCCTCTCTGATCTCGTGGTAGATCAACTCTTGTAATACCCATATCATCAATATCAATCAAGCAGGACGTAGGGTTTTACCTCCATCAAGAGGGCCCGAACCTGGGTAAAACATCGTGTCCCTTGTCTCCTGTTACCATTGATCCTAAGACGCACTGCTTGGTACCCCCTACCCGAGATCCGTCGGTTTTGACACCGACAGAGGTGAAGAGAGAAATCGGGGCTATGGTGGGAGGGGGATCAAGAAACTACGGGTGAGGAATAGCCAGAACGGAGCTCCCCCCGACCACCTGGCCACGGGCTCGGTATCGGGAGGCTCTCTGGGGCCACGCACCCAACCAGAAAGGAGCTCCGCCGGCCACCTGACCACAGGTTCAGGATCGGGAGGCTCCGGGGTCGCGCGCCCGCCAGAATGGATCTACGCCGGCCACCCGGCCATGGGCTCGAAATTAGGAACGGGGGCGGGCAGCTCCACTCGCTCGGGAAAGGAGGTGATGAGGAGAAGGAGGAGGTGGAGGGGGAGCGGGCGTACGAGCATGAAGTTGTTCGAGCAGCCGGGGATATTGGGCGCGTCGACGTCCACATGTCACCGCCGACGGTTGCCCCCGCGAGCGCCGCCGCCGTCGCCCATCGCCGCACCTAGGGTGGGGCCTGGGTTGCCGGGATGGAGGCGGGCGGGTGGAGGGATTGTGGCCGGCGGAACGGGGAGAGAGCGGGAGGGGGCTATTATTTATCCTTTTATTAATAAAAACGATCAATACAACGGAATAACATCATCAGTACAACTGCTCAAATTGATCAGTTCAAAAAGGGTAACAAAATAATATTCTGTTACGCGTAACAGAATAGCCCAGATGTATATATATATATATATATATATATACACATATATATATATATGAGAGAAAAAGAGAGAAGGGACAATGGTACTATCCTTTTACCACACTTGTGCTTCAAAGTAGCACCAAGATCTTCATGATAGAGAGTCTCTCATTTTGTCACTTTCATATACTAGTGGGAATTTTTCATTATAGAACTTGGCATGTATATTCCCATGATGGGCTTCCTCAAAATGCCCTAGGTCTTCGTGAGCAAGCGAGTTGGATGCACACCCACTTAGTTTAATTTGTAGAGCTTTCATATACTTATAGCTCTAGTGCATCCGTTGCATGGCAATCCCTACTCACTTACATTGATATCTATTGATGGAAATCTCCATAGCCCGTTGATACGCCTAGTTGATGTGAGACTATCTTCCCTCTTTTTGTCTTCTCCACAACCACCCTTCTATTCCACATATAGTGCTATATCCATGGCTCACGCTCATGTATTGTGTGAAGATTGAAAAAGTTTTGAGAATGTCATAAATATGAAACCATTGCTTGGCTTGTCATCGGGGTTGTGCATGATTTAAATATTTTATGTGGGGAAGATGGATCATAGCCAGACTATATGATTTTGTAGGGATAATTTTCTTTGGCCATGTTATTTTGAGAAGACATGATTGCTTTGATTAGTATGCTTGAAGTACTATTATTTTTTATGTCAATATGAACTTTTGTCTTGAATCTTTCGGATCTGAATATTCATATCACAATTAAGAATATTTACATTGAAATTATGCCAAAGTATCACTCCGCATAAAAAATTCTTTTTTTATCATTTACCTACTCGAGGACGAGTAGGAATTAAGCTTGGGGATGCCTGATACGTCTCCAACGTATCTATAATTTTTGATTGCTCCATGCTACTTTATCTACTGTTTTGGACTATATTGGGCTTTATTTTCCACTTTTATATTATTTTTGGGACTAACCTATTAACCGGAGGCCCAGCCCAGAATTGCTGTTTTTTGCCTATTTCGGTGTTTCGAAGAAACGGAATATCAAACGGAGTCCAAACGGAATGAAACCTTCGGGAACATGATTTTCTCACCGAACGTGATCCAGGAGACTTGGACCCTACTCCAAGAAGTGCCAGAGGCGGTCACGAGGGTGGAGGGCACGCCCCCCTACCTCGTGGGCCCCCTGTTGCTCCACCGACGTACTCCTTCCTCCTATATATACCTATGTATCCCCAAACGATCAGACGAGGAGCCAAAAACCTAATTCCACCGTCGCAACCTTCTGTATCCACGAGATCCCATCTTGGGGCCTGTTCCGGAGCTCCGCCGGAGGGGGCATCCACCACGGAGGGCTTCTACATCAACACCATAGCCCCTCCGATGAAGTGTGAGTAGTTTACTTCAGACCTTCTGGTCCATAGCTAGTAGCTAGATAGCTTCTTCTCTAGTTTTGGATCTCAATACAATGTTCTCCCCCTCTCTCGTGGAGATCTATTCGATGTAATCTTCTTTTAGCGGTGTGTTTGTTGAGACCAATGAATTGTGGGTTTATGATCCAGTATTATCTATGGAAAATATTTGATTCTTCTCTAAATTCTTTTATGTATGATTGAGTTATCTTTGCGAGTCTCTTCGAATTATCCTTTTTGGTTTGGCCAACTAGATTGGTAGTTCTTGCAATGGGAGAAGTGCTTAGCTTTGGGTTCAATCTTGCGGTGTCCTTACCAAGTGACAGAAAGGGTTGCAAGGCACGTATTGTATTGTTGCCATCGAGGATAACAAGATGGGGTTTTTATCAGATTGCATGAATTTATCCCTCTACATCATGTCATCTTGCTTAAAGCATTACTCTGTTTTTAACTTAATACTCTAGATGCATGCTGGATAGCGGTCGATGAGTGGAGTAATAGTAGTAGATGCAGAATTGTTTCGATCTACTTGTCTCGAACGTGATGCCTATATACATGATCATTGCCTAGATATACTCATAACTATGCTCAATTCTGTCAATTGCTCAACAGTAATTTGTTCACCCACCGTAGAATACCTATGCTCTTGAGAGAAGCCACTAGTGAAACCTATGGCCCCCGGGTCTATTCTCATCATATCAATCTCTATCGCTTTATTTACTTTCTTTGCTTTTACTTTGCTTTTTACTTTTTACTTTGCATCTATCTATCAAAAAGACCAAAAATATTATTTATCATCTCTATCAGATATCACTCTCGTAAGTGACCGTGAAGGGATTGACAACCCCTAATCGCGTTGGTTGCGAGTAGCTATCGTCTTGTGTAGGTACGAGGGACTTGAGCGTGGTCTCCTACTGGATTGATACCTTGGTTCTCAAAAACTGAGGGAAATACTTACTCTACTTTGCTGCATCATCCTCTCCTCTTCGGGGAAATCCAACGCAGTGCTCAAGAGGTAGCAACGTCCTCCGTGCGCTTTGGTGCGCTTGCCGCGGTGCCGCTCTCTCGCATTGTCAACATGGTCAACAAACAACAGGAATCGACTGAAGTACGTGGAGAGGATGATAGTAGGGGCCCACCACGTCAGCGTATGGAAAAATAAAATGCTTCCTCCTAGTGTTTTCCTGACATCTGGGACCCACAACATTGTGAGCGTATATAGTCAATAGACAAGAGAACAACACAAGATCGGCTGACACCTGGGACGTAGCTACTCGAGCAGTATTTTTTTGTTTGGTATTGTTGAGACGGAGCAGGGTTTGAACTGGGTTGTGGCCCTCTAGTCCAGGCTTATATTTTATGTTCACCATGTGACCAGCCCAGCTATTTTTTTCTTTGTGAAAATGATCCCAGTTTATTTTTTCTGAAGAATACCCAATCCAGGCCTACTTATTTTTCTACGCCCTGATGGGCTGCAACTCTTTCAAGACGTCTGCAAATCTTGAAAGTTATAAGAAATGGGTTGTAAATATAAAAATAGATGACAAATTGGCAATTACTTTATAATTTCTGATTTTTTCACATTTTCAGATTCCTATTTCACTGGGCATTAACCTAATTCAAATATATCTTCAAAGTACTTTAAATCTGGCTCGACATTTCGGTATTAAAAATAGTTTGGAACCCACAGAAATATGCGAAATTGGCCCTGGCCAACCAAAAAAACGACTGCAATAAATTGCATAAGAAGTTGCCATGAGCTATATATAAATTATTAAAAAAAGAGGGAGTGGTCTGACTTGTGGGCCTGTTTAGTTGACGCGTATGCAAGATTTTTTAGTTATTATATACTACGTCAACAAACGATTCTAGCAGACGTAATTGTTGGATGTCAATCCAACGGCCGTCGTGTTTCTTCAGTCTCTAATCTACTTGCTCCAGCCGCCTAAGCAGTGCCGGCGGGACCGCCTGCTCCCGCCTCCTGTGGCCGGCTGTGCTGCCGCGCAGGCCTCAGCGCCCCCTACTACTCCCACTGCTGGCCAGGGCATCCCCGTACTCACCCACACCCCCTGTTATTCTGCGGCGATGGTAGCCTCACACCACAGCCGAACCGGTGAACCCTCGTACTCCTCTCCGCGCGGGCTTCCACTGCCGCTCTTCCCCGGATCCGCGTCGTCCCCTTCCTAGGCCTCACCGTCGTCCACCGCCGTGGTGCTCTCGGCGCGGCGTGGTCAATGTGGTCAATGATCGACTTCCATCGGAAGAGTACTGTATGTGGAGAGGCTGACAGCTGGGTCCACGGCAGCAGCAAGGAAGTGCCTCCTTATTACGCGGAAAATAATTATTCTTCCACCTGACAGCTGGGACCCACTGGACGGGCCACTAGTATTTCGCGAAAAAACGTTTCCCCCTGACTTTTGGGACCCACAGGTCGGGCCACCGTATTTCGCGAAAAAAATGTTCCCCCCGCTGTCAGCTCGGACCCACCGGAAGTGCCTCCTTATTACGCACAAAAAAAATGAATACCCCCTGCTAGTTGGGACCAACCTTGGTGGGAGGCTGACTTGTGGGCCTACTAAGTTGACTGGGATGGAGGCCTTTGTCAACTTTAGTTAATATATGAACGATTCTAGCTCCAGTGACCGTACGATGTCCATCCAACGGCCGTAGTGCTTCTTCAACCTCTGGTCTTCTTGCTCCAGCCGCCCAAAGCAGCACTGGTCGTGCCGCCTGCTCCTGCCGCCCGTGGCCGGCTGTGATGCCGCGGAGGCCTCACCGCCCCTACAACAACCACCGCTGGCCAGACCATCCCTCTATGCACCCACACCCCCTGTTATTCTGCGGTGACGACAGTCTCACACCGCAGCCGAACGAATGAACCCTCATACTCCTCTACGCGTGGGCATCCACTACCGCGTCTTCCCCGGCTCCGCATCGTCCCCTTCCTAGGCCTCGTCGTCGTCCACTGCCTTGGTGCTCTCGGTGCGGTGTGGTCAACGTGGTCAAGGAATGGCTTCCATCGGACGTCGACTGTACATGGAGAGGCTGATAGCTGGGTCCACGGCCACAGCATGGAAGTGCCTCCTTATTACGGGAAAAATAATTATTTCTCCACCTGACAGCAGGGACCCACTGGACGGGCCACCGTATTTCGTGAAAAAACGTTTCCCCTGTCTGCTGGTACCCACCAGCTACATCTTCGCGTCCGAAAAAAATGATTCGCCCCCCTGATTGCTGGGACCCACTAGCTACATCTTCGCACGCAAGGAAGTGCGTCCGGGCAAAAAAAACCGAAAACAATTCGCCCCCCTGACTGCTGGGACCCACCAGCTACATCTTCGCTGGCAAGGAAGTGCCTGACAGTCGGGACCCACCTGGTCGAAGCGTACGTAGCGTTGTCATTCTGGTCGCGAATGTGTACATACATACTAGTTGTTGTAGAGGCGCGCATGTGTCGTAGTAGAGGCGCACACGTAGCATGTACACGTACGTACAACGGCCAGGGTGCAAGAAAGAAAATACGGCCACGTATGTGTACATACGGGCAGGGTCTCGAACGCCTACTCGCGCATACGTACGGCGAGGGCTCGTGTACATGGCTGGGTCGGAACGAAGAAACAGCGTCGTCGTCGTGTTCATGGGGAGCCAAACCGGCTAGGTCGGAACGGAATGCGTGGTCGTGTTCACCGGGAGGGCTTGGACGGAACAGGCAATGGAAACGAGGCCTGGCATACCGCACAACGGAGGAAACGGCCTTGTGTTCGATCGGCCACGTTCGAAACAGGATCCTGTTCATCGGGAGGGGTCTGGCGTACCGCGAAACGGAGGAAACGGACTTCCTATGGTCGAAACGGGGGTCCTGTTAATCGGGAGGGGTGTGGCGTACCGCAAAACGGAGGAACCGGACCTCCTACAGTCGAAACGGGGGTCCTGTTGATCGGGAGGGGTGTGGCGTACCGCAAAACAG
>NC_041389.1:360038870-360064950 GCF_002162155.2 Triticum dicoccoides
GTGTTGGAGCGCTACGGTCGAAACGGGGGTCCTGTTCATCGGGAGGGGTGTGGCGTACCGCAAAACAGGACTCCACGGGATACTGTTCATCTCCACCGTCGTCCTACTCCAGCCTCCACGGGCTACCGTCGACCTCCTCCAGCCTCCACGGGCTCCTGTTCATCCAGCCTCCACCGCGCGCTACTCCACCGGCTACTATTCAACCACCCTCCACGGGCACCCCTCCACCGTCTACTGTTCATCCAGCCCTCCAGACCACGGGGTCCTGTTCAACCACCCCTCCACGGCCACCCCTCCACCGTCTACTGTTCATCCAGCCATCCACACCACGGGTTCCTGTTCATCCAGAGGCAACGCCACCGCTCACTGTTCATCCAAACCCCCCCGCAATGCTCACTGTTCATCCCAGAGGCAGTAGCGAAGGAATCGCTCCATCGGGTTCAGTTAATAGCCATCGATCCATCGCTCGGATTCAGTAACGCGCAGCCTGCAGTGCAATCGCTCGGGTTCAGTTAGAGCCTAACGCCTCGCTCGGGTTCAGTTAGAGCCAACGCCTCGCACACACGCGTGTACGTACGAGACAAACAAGCATTGCTCGGCCCCCGACCTCCCACCGTAACCGGCAACTCCCCGAATTTTTCCTCCCCCTTGCTTCTACCACGGTTTTTTCCGTCATGGATGGCCCAAAGAATGTCATGCAGCTGCGTCTCCGGCCCGCCCAGGACGAAAAGCCCATTTTCTGTCATGATTTTCGGTCATAGAAGTAGGAGCCCACCACATCTATGGTGATACCGGTTTTTGTCACAATTATCGTCATAGAAGTGTCATAGTTATGACAGGAAAAAAAATTCGTTCGGCCCAAAATGTCACGGATGTGTCTTTTTTTGTAGTGTTATCTGGTCAAGACAGGAATATATATTTTAATTTGTGGTGGGTAAATGTTAGAGGTTGCAGCAAATATATTGTACACTGCGGGTCTTTCAGCCAAGTTTAGAGGCAAGCATGTGGGGCCAGTGCTATGATGTGTTGCGTCAACTCGTACAACAAGGAGAAGCTTGATTTTACTACTACACGCCTTCTGTTGCTCACAAACGAGGACAGGCTACTACAACAAGCTATCCCTCCTGCTCACGATGGACGGACATGCAGCAGTGGATTCGACACTGTAGAAGCAGTAGTAGTAACATCATTGTTCATCTTCTCGAAGAGGTGAAGAGCCAAGCGCAACCCGAACGTGCCAGTTGGGAACATTGGAGCACGCATATAGCCAGGCTCTTGCATGAGACAAAATTGCTATGTGAGCCCACTATTGTACTAGTACGTACTAGTACTTGCTAGTATAGCCCTGTAAACCAAAAAGGAGTATTTGCCTTTCTAGAGATTTCAACAAGTGACTAGACTACACCGAGACGGAGTACATATGGAGCAAAATGAGTGAATCTACACCGTAAATAAATATGTACTTCTCCCGTTTTCCTCTCCGAGGTGCACAATATTGAGTATACTGACTAGCCTCTTATTTACACGCATTTTTACATTTTTTTGACACAGTACAGACGCAAGCGCTCATATACACGCGCATACACTCGTCGACGGGAACGTTTCATGACACGCGATAGACGCGAGTGGTAGTCGCCTCCATAGGTGCTTGAATGCCAAGGAGGGAGAGGGTAGCGGTTCCTGAGACGTTAAACGGTCAATGATGCATCGTCAATTACATGTAGAGGGAATTAATTGGAGAAGAAGAATAGAGCCAGCATGATGTAAATGCAACAGAGTTTGGACTCTCATATAAAGGCTCCCCACCACTCCAATCCATCTACTCCTAAGTCTCTGTGCAACACTGCTCACTCCAATCCAAGACCAAGTGACCAGAAGCCACAAGCACCTATGGAGGCGATGGACGCGAGTGGGAGTCGCTGTGCCAAATCATCCAACGCGCCGGCCTGTGGCCCGGACCGCGCAGCGTTTCCAGACGGTGCTGGCGACCGCCGGAATCGTAGCCCTCGCCGACGCTGGCTTCGCCTCTCCATCGACGACATGATGGTCAACTCCATCCGCAAGTTCACCGCCATCAAGAAACGTGCGGACGACCTTGCCGTACTGCTCCATCCCGCGCGCCTAGACTCCTCATTGCCTTCCACCCTCATCGGCCTCCATGGTGACCAACTCTTTCAAGCCCTGGTGGCCCTGCGGGTGCCGGAGGTCACGGCGAAGAATGTGCACCTCGAGGTCGCGCTCGCCGAGCAGCGCCTCGCCATGCACGAAACCGTCGACCTGCACATCCACATCTACGAGGAAATCTTCTACATAGGCCACTACAAGGCAAGAGAGGACAGAAAGACATTGGCCTTCTTCCAGCGACTGGAATCTTTGGACGCCATTGTTCAGAAGCACGTCGACCTGGCCCGGAAAGCCGCTGCTACTTAGGCACCATTTGGTGGGCTGGCGCCCTGAGTCGAGGAGGTGGACGTCGTCGATGGATGCATCTCTTCTTCTTGCCTCCTGTAACCAGCACTGCATCGCCTCGTGGCCTTAATGTTTTATTAGTATAGTACTCCCTCCATTCCCAAATATAAGTCTTTTTAAAGATTCCAACAAGTGACTACTACATACAGAGCAAAATGTGTGAATCTACACTCTAAACTATGTCTACATACACCTGTATGTTGTATTCCATTTGAAATAGTATCTAAAAAGGCTTATATTTAGGAACGGAGGGAGTATATGGCATTTTTATTCCAGTCATAATGTTTTAACTGTGAGGTGGGGCCGCAGTTGAGCAAACCCACCCCACCCACCGGGCGCCAGCCGAGTTTAGAATTAGAAGAGAGAAACAAGGGAGGAGAGCTAGATATAGCACGGACGCTGTTGTCAGATGGGACTCGGGTTGATAGAATAGGAGTGCTAAGCACTCGTACCTCTTTTTTTTAGGGAATAATTAGTCGTATGTCTAGTTCCACTAGTTGGGTGCGTGTGACCTATAGCTGTCATCACTTTAGGTCTCCTTTTCGAACCGCAGCTATGCTTCACAGTACATATTTTTTCATGCATTTTTCCTCCTATATGTACTCCTAGGCTATTTCCATGTGCTCCCATTCGCCGACATGTGGGACATAGAGCATCTGGGTCGTAGTGCATGCACGACTCGGAGCATATGCCGGGGTACTTTACATTTCAGACCTCACGAATTACATGCAACCCCCACCCCCGCAGAAGAATAAATAAATAAATGAATTACTACATGAAACCGGATTATTTTTGTAGAAACCGGAGCACGTTCATTAAATTTTGGGCATAACACGTTTATAAAAAATGACCGGACCTAAAGCAGTCTAAGGGCCTCTTTGATTCGCAGGATACTGAAAAACACAGGAATGGGGAAAGTATGATGGCGGTGAACCGAGACAAGGAGAACTCTAACTCAGTTAGAGGTTAGAGTTAGATTGTAACCCTGAACTAACTCTAAACCAAAGAGGTGTATGGATGGCAGGGTTAGATTGACAATACATGCTATTTCTCAATCATTTGACTACTTTGGACCCTATTTCCTGCCGGATTTGGTGTGGCCGGCTCTTGTGTGGCCTCCTCCCTCTCACAATTGACATAAACGAACCATATTTACAAATCAAGCATGCAAAACATGATAAATTTTACTTTGTCCATACAAATGAGATATCACACTTAAACATACAAGTCGTCAATCAAGCTTCACAAAAAACACTCCATGAATCAAAGCATGAGCTAACTCATCACGAAAGTCATTCACGATAGGGAGGGAGCCCGGAGCCCCACACGCACCAAGGGAGAAGCTCGCCATCGTCGCTCTGGAGGAAGGATCTGTAGAGCCCAAGCCCCGGGAACCCCTCCGACGCCATCCCTTGCGAGTTGAGGTCGACAACGGCATGGGTAGCAGGGCCGCTTGCCGCCGACTGGGAACTTAATCTTTGGGCCTCTAGAAATAATGCAAGCCTGAAACTAAAATACCTAGAAAGGTGAGCTGAATCTTTGGGCCTCTAGAAATAATGAAAGCCTGAAACTGAAATACCTAGAAACGTGAACTGATCTTTGGGCCTCAAGAAATAATGCAAGCCTGACACTGAAATACCTAGAAAGGTGAACTGAATCTTTGGGCCTCTAGAAAGATTTATTACCTCCTCAAGCAACATCAAACAATTCCATGCATGAACCACAAATCTATACCAAGTTTGATCACGATCTACTTTTCCAAATCAGAATTAGTGGTAGAGCGAGCAAGATCAATGACATGGCTGTGAGACAGAGAAGGAACGAACAAACTCATCCCTCTTGCGACCTCCGTAGTAGATGCGCCGCCGCCGCGCACGACAGAGGGAGAAAAACGACCGATGAAGGGGGAGCGGGGCGACCTTCGAAGGCCGAAGGGAGAGGGCGGCCGGAATAGGCGGCTGAGGCCGGAAGGAGAGGGCGGCTGGAGGAGAGAGAGGGCAAGTGGTGCTTGGTCGGGTGGCCCTATGGGGAACGGAGAGGAGTCGTGCGAGCGGGGGTGATACGTCTCCAACGTATCTATAATTTTTGATTGTTCCATGCTATTATATTACCTGTTTTGGATGTTTATGGGCTTTATTTTACACATTTATATCATTTTTGGGACTAACCTACTAACCGGAGGCCCAGCCCGTATTGCTGTTTTTTTGCCTATTTCAGTATTTCGAAGAAAATGAATATCAAACGCAGTCCAAACGGAATGAAACCTTCGGGAGCATGATTTTTGGAATGAACGTGATCCAGAGGACTTGGTGTGCAAGCCAAGAAGCTGCCAAGGCGGCCACGAGGGTGGAGGGCGCGCCCACCCCTACAGGGCGTGCCCCTTGTCTCGTGAGCCCCTCGAGCGGCCACCGACCTACTTCTTCCTCCTATATATACCCACGTACCCCGAAAATATCCAGGGAGCCAACAAAAAACAATTTCCACTGCCGTAACCTTCTGTATCCGCGAGATCCCATCTTGGAGCCTTCGCCGACGCTTCGCCGGAGCAGGAATCGACCACGGAGGGATTCTACATCAACACCATAGCCCCTCCGATGAGTTGTGAGTAGTTTACCACAGACCTTTGGGTCCATAGTTATTAGCTAGATGGCTTCTTCTCTCTTTTTGGATGTCAATACCATGTTCTCCCCCTCTCTTGTGGAGATCTATTTGATGTAACTCTTTTTGCGGTGTGTTTGTCGAGATCCGATGAATTGTGGGTTTATGATCAAGTTTATCTATGAGAAATATTTGAATCTTCTATGAATTCTTTTATGTATGATTGAGTTATCTTTGCAAGTCTCTTCGAATTATCAGTTTGGTTTGGCCTACTAGATTGATCTTTCTTGCCATGGGAGAAGTGCTTAGCTTTGGGTTCAATCTTGCGGTGTCCTTACCCAGTGACAATAGGGGTTGCAAGGCACGTATTGTATTGTTGCCATCGAGGATAAAAAGATGGGGTTTATATCATATTGCATGAGTTTATCCCTCTACATTATGTCATCTTTCTTAATGCGTTACTCTGTTGTTATGAACTTAATACTCTAGATGCTTGCTGGATAGCGGTCGATGTGTGGAGTAATAGTAGTAGATGCAGGCAGGAGTCGGTCTACTTGTCATGGACGTGATGCCTATATACATGATCATGTCTCGATAATCTCATAATTATTCGCTTTTCTATCAATTGCTCGACAGTAATTTGTTCACCCACCGTAATACTTATGCTATCTTGAGAGAAGCCACTAGTGAAACCTATGGCCCCCGGGTCTATCTTTTATCATATAAGCTTTCAATCTACTTTTATTTGCATCTTTACTTTTCCAATCTATATTATAAAATACCAAAAATATTTTTATTTTATCATACTATCTCTATCAGATCTCACTTTCGCAAGTGGCCGTGAAGGGATTGACGACCCCTTTATTGCGTTGGTTGAGAGTTCTTTGTTTGTTTGTGTAGGTGCGTGGGACTTTTGAGGATCCTCCTACTGGATTGATACCTTGGTTCTCAAAAACTGAGGGAAATACTTACGCCACTATTGCTGCATCACCCTTTCCTCTTCAAGGAAAACCAATGCAAGCTCAAGACGTAGCAAGAAGGATTTCTGGCGCCGTTGCCGGGGAGGTCTTCGCTCAAGTCAAGACATACCAAGTACCCATCACAAACTCATCTCCCTCGCATTTACATTATTTGCCATTTGCCTCTCGTTTTCCTCTCCCCCTCCTCACCCTTGCCGTTTTTTTTGCCCTTTTTCGTTCGTCTTTTCGTTTGCCTTGATGTCTTACTTGGCTCGTTTGGTCGTTTAGTTGGAATAGTTGTTTATTTATTGCTAAATAGAGAAGCTAAGATCTATGGATCCTCATCCGCTTGCTAATCTTTTTACGAGATCCAATTATGATGAACCAATTGCTAGTGAGTTTTGTGCACTAGATTATCTTTATGAAGCTTTGCTTGAAATTCATGAATCTGAAAATTATGATGAAGAAATTTATGAAGAGATTCACGATAACTCTTTGAATAAATAGCATGATTGCAATGATGTTACTATAAATTCTCTTGATGTAAATTGGGCTAATAATATGCAAAACCCTAAGCTTGGGGATGCTAGTTTTGCTATGCCTACTGCTTGTTGCAATAATCATGATTGGGATGATTCTTCTTTTGATCTTGAAAATTTATTTAACCCCCATGATGATTATGAGATTGATAATAGTGTTTGCAATATTATTGAAAGTGGGTTTGTAAGAGTGTCAACTTTAGATCCCACATATTTGGAGAATGTTCAATCTTATGGTATTTTTAATAAAAGTGGGTTTGGAGAGGTCATGACTTTAGTTAATGATAATCCCACTATTTTGGAAGAGTGTCAACTTCACATGCATGTGGATCGTGTTGAGAATATGTTATGTGATAGCTATTTTGTTGAATTTGCCGATGATCCTACATGTAATTATTATGAGAGAGGAAAATATGGTCGTAGAAATTTTTATCTTACTAAATTACCTCTCGTCATGTTGAGATTGCTATCGTCTCTTTCTTCTTCCTTGCATAAGCTAGTTTTTGCTTGCCTTGCAAATTTGTTTGCTTATAATATGCCTATGCATAGGAAGTATGTTAGACTTAGATGTGTTTGTCACATGCTTTATGGTGCTCTCTTTGCGATTAAATTCTTGTCTTTCATGTGAGCATCATTAAAATTATCAATGCCTAGCTAAAAGGCTTTAAAGAAAAGTGCTTGTTGGGAGACAACCCAATATTTTTCCTTGTTGTTATTCAATAAATTCTGCATCTACCTTCTGCTTAGATGTGTTTTTATGTTTTAATTAGTGTTTGTGCCAAGTAGAACCTATATGATAACCTACGATGATAGTTAATTTGATTCTGCTGAAAAACAGAAACTTTTTGCGCACGAAATTAGTTTTGTTAAATCACATAAATGTGATTTTGCGTTGATTCTTTTCGCTGTAGATCAATATACAAATTTTCCAGCACTTCCTATTTTGGTAGGATTTTTAGAGTTCCAGAAGTTTGCTTTAGTTACAGATTTCTACAGACTTTTCTGTTTTTGACAGATTCTGTTTTTTGTGTGTTGTTTGCTTATTTTGATGCATCTATGGCTAGTATTAAGTGGTATGAACCATAGAGAACTTGAAATACAGTAGGTTTAACACCAATATAAATAAAGAATGAGTTCATTACAGTACCTTAGGTGGTAGTTTTGCTTTCTTTCACTAACGGAGCTTATGAGATTTCCTGTTGAGTTTTGTGTTGTGAAGTTTTCAAGTTTTGGGTAAAGATTTGATGGACTATGGAATAAGGAGTGGCAAAAGGCTAAGCTTGGGGATGCCCATGGCACCCCAAGATATTCAATAAGAGCCAAAAGCCTAAGCTTGGGGATGCCCCGGGAAGGCATCCCCTGTTTCGTCTTCGTTCATTGGTAACTTTACTTGGAGCTATATTTTTATTCGCCACATGATATGTGTTTTGCTTGGAGCGTCTTGTATCATATTAGTATTTGCTTTTAGTTTACCACAATCATCCTTGATGCACACACCTTTTGGGTGAAACCTACTTGATTGGAATTTATTAGAATACTCTATGTGCTTCACTTATATCTTTTGAGTTAGATAGTTTTGCTCTAGTGCTTCACTTATATCTTTTAGAGCACGGCGGTGGTTTAATTTTGTAGAAATTTCTAGTCTCTCATGCTTCACTTATATTATTTTGAGAGTCTCTTAGAACAGCATTGTATTTGATATGGTTATAAAATTGGTCCTAGAATGGTAGTCATCCAAGTTGGGTATAATAAAAACTATCATAGGAAGTGAATTGGATGTTATGATCAATTTGATACTTGATAATTGTTTTGAGATATGGAGGTAGTGGTATTAAAGAATGCTTGTGTTGAAGTTAGCAAGTCCCGTAGCATGCACGTATGGTTTAAGTTGTGTAACAAATTTGAAACATGAAGTGTCCTTGAATTGTGCATCCTTATGAGTGGCGGTCGGGGACGAGCGATGGCCTTTTCCTACCAATCTATCCCTCTAGGAGCATGCGCTAGTGCTTGGTTTTTGATGACTTCTAAAAAATTTCAATAAGTATATGAGTTATTTTGACTAATGTTGAGTCCATGGATTATACGCACTTTTGCCTTTCCACCATTGCTAGCCTCTTCGGTACCGTGCATTGCCCTCTCTCACCTTGAGAGTTGGTGCAAACTTCGCCAGTGCATCCAAACCTCGTGATATGATACGCTCTATCACACATAAACCTCCTTATATCTTCCTCAAAATAGCCACCATACCTACCTATTATGGCATTTCCATAGCCATTCCGAGATATATTGCCATGCAACTTTCCACCATTCCGTTTATCATCATGACACACATTACTATTGTCATATTGCCATTGCATGATCATGTAGTTGACATCGTATTTGTGGCAAGGCCACTTTGCATAATTTTTCATACATGTCACTCTTGATTCATTGCACCATCCCGGTACACCGCCGGAGGCATTCATATAGAGTCATATCTTGTTCTAGTTTCGAGTTGTAATTCATGAGTTGTAAATCAATAGAAGTGTGATGATCATCATTATTAGAGCATTGTCCCCAAAAAGAAAAAAAAGGAAAGGCCAAAAAAAGGACAGGCCAAAGAAAAAAAGAAATAAAAAAAGAAAGGCCAAAAGAAAAAAATAAAGGCCCAAAAAAAGGAAAAAGAAAAAAATGAAAATAAATACAAAGGGGGCAATGTTACTATCTCTTTTCCACACTTGTGCTTCAAAGTAGCACCATGTTCTTCATATAGCGAGTCTCATATGTTGTCACTTTCATATACTAGTGGGGATTTTTCATTATAGAACTTGGCTTGTATATTCCTGCGATGGGCTTCCTCAAAATGCCCTAGGTCTTCATGAGCAAGCAAGTTGGATGCACACCCACTAGTTTTCTTATGTTGACCTTGCTTTCATTTATAGCTCTAGTGCATCCGTTGCATGGCAATCCCTGTTCCTCATGTTGACATCAATTGATGGGCATCTCCATAGCCCGTTGATTATCCTCGTCAATGTGAGACTTTCTCCTTTTTTGTCTTCTCCACACAATCCCCATCATCATATTCTATTCCACCCATAGTGCTATATCCATGGCTCACGCTCATGTATTGCGTGAAAGTTGAAAAAGTTTGAGATTATTTAAGTACAAAACAATTGCTTGGCTTGTCATCGGGGGTGTAGAATTTGGGAACATTTTGGTGTGACGAAAATGAAGCATAGCCTAACTATATGATTTTGTAGGGATGAACTTTCTTTAGCCATGTTATTTTGACATGATTGCTTTGATTAGTATGCTTGAAGTATTACTATTTCTTTTGTCAATATGAACTTTTATTTTGAATCATTTGGATCTGAACATTCATGCCACAATAAAGAAAATTACGTTGAGAATTATGCTAGGTAGCATTCCACATCAAAAATTCTGTTTTATCATTTACCTACTCGAGTACGAGCAGGAATTAAGCTTGGGGATGCTTGATATGTCTCCAACGTATCTATAATTTTTGATTGTTCCATGCTATTATATTACCTGTTTTGGATGTTTATGGGCTTTATTTTACACATTTATATCATTTTTGGGACTAACCTACTAACCGGAGGCCCACCCCGTATTGCTGTTTTTTTGCCTATTTCAGTATTTCGAAGAAAAGGAATATCAAACGGAGTCCAAACGGAATGAAACCTTTGGGAGCGTGATTTTTGGAACGAACGTGATCCAGAGGACTTGGAGTGCAAGTCAAGAAGCTGCCTAGGCGGCCATGAGGGTGGAGGGCGCGCCCACCCCTACAGGGCGCACCCCCTTGTCTTGTGGGCCCCTCGGGCGGCCACCGACCTACTTCTTCCTCCTATATATACCCACGTACCCCGAAAACATCCAGGGAGCCAACAAAAAACAATTTCCACTGTCGGAACCTTCTGTATCCGCGAGATCCCATCTTGGAGCCTTCGCCGGCGCTTTGCCGGAGGGGGAATCGACCATGGAGGGATTCTACATCAACACCATAGCCCCTCCGATGAGTTGTGAGTAGTTTACCACAGACCTTCGGGTCCATAGTTATTAGCTAGATGGCTTCTTCTCTCTTTTTGGATCTCAATACCATGTTCTCCCCCTCTCTTGTGGAGATCTATGTGATGTAACTCTTTTTGCGGTGTGTTTGTCGAGATCCGATGAATTGTGGGTTTATGATCAAGTTTATCTATGAGAAATATTTGAATCTTCTCTGAATTCTTTTATGTATGATTGAGTTATCTTTGCAAGTCTCTTCGAATTATCAGTTTGGTTTGGCCTACTAGATTGATCTTTCTTGCCATGGGAGAAGTGCTTAGCTTTGGGTTCAATCTTGCGGTGTCCTTACCCAGTGACAATAGGGGTTGCAAGGCACGTATTGTATTGTTGCCATCGAGGATAAAAAGATGGGGTTTATATCATATTGCATGAGTTTATCCCTCTACATCATGTCATCTTTCTTAATGCGTTACTCTATTGTTATGAACTTAATACTCTAGATGCATGCTGGATAGCGGTCGATATGTGGAGTAATAGTAGTAGATGCAGGCAGGATTTGGTCTACTTGTCACGGACGCGATGCCTATATACATGATCATGTCTAGATAATCTCATAATTATTCGCTTTTCTATCAATTGCTCGACAGTAATTTGTTCACCCACCGTAATACTTATGCTATCTTGAGAGAAGCCACTAGTGAAACCTATGGCCCCCGGGTCTATCTTTTATCATATAAGCTTTTAATCAACTTTTATTTGCATCTTTACTTTTCCAATCTATATTACAAAATACCAAAAATATATTTATTTGATCATATTATCTCTATCAGATCTCACTTTCGCAAGTGGCCGTGAAGGGATTGACAACCCCTTTATCGCGTTGGTTGCGAGTTCTTTGTTTGTTTGTGTAGGTGCGTGAGACTTTTGAGGAGCCTCCTACTGGATTGATACCTTGGTTCTCAAAAACTGAGGGAAATACTTACACTACTATTGTTGCATCACCCTTTCCTCTTCAAAGAAAACCAATGCAAGCTCAAGACGTAGCAGGGGGGAGCGATCTGGTGCGGGCAGGGGAGATTTTTTTAGTTCTCTTTTAGTGGCCCGAGGATAACTAATCCAATTAGAACCTCTCCATCGGGCTAGTTTCTTTAGTTGGGTTAGAGCAAACTAGCTTAAACTAACCCCTCCTGTTTCGATAATTTGAGGCTATTTCAACCCAAACTAGCACTAACTCAGGGATCCAAACAAAGAGGAGTAGTATTGTACATGTTACAGTGTGGACCGTAGCACATTGTCTTTTATGGCCATATCACCACATTGTTTTCTACTGCTGGTTCACTAGGATGCCGTACTTCGCACTGCTGGTTCACTGGGCTACCGTGGTTCGCACTCCTCCGACCTGAGTAGAAGTAGTAGTATATACCGCATAATTCTTTGCTCCTTCTTACTACTATGTAGTACTTCGCCGACATGTGGGAGAGCCAGCATCCGGGTCGACGTGTCATGCACCAGATTAGAGTGCGGAATGGAAGGGGGCATCACCCCGGTCAGAGTGCCAGTAATTCATGACTATAGTGAGTGGTCATATCACAAGTCTTTCCAGCAGTAACGCGTCGTCAAATCGCATAGCCCGACCTTTCCAGCAGTATGTTTTAGAATCCGCCACTTGCTCACCCTCCTCGCCTCTCTGTCAAACTGCCTACCCGAAAACTGCCGTGCGTACTGCCCGGGAAAAGCCCCGCCCTCAACTTTTAACTACGCGAAAATAGTTCGAGCTTGTTCGTTCTATATAAATACTTTTTTTGCGAAAAGTTCTATATAAATACTTACTGTATGTTTATTCACCCGTGGGTTGTTCAATGAATGGAGGGGCGGGGAGCACAAGTGAACAATACTAGTACTACTAGTAGTAAGTAGGAGTCGTACAGTAGTCACCTTAAATAGAGAGTTTCTTTTCTTTAATGCCACGTACACAAATTGAAACTCTTGTTGTGGAGAGAGAAAAAGATAATCACTCCACTATATATGTACGCAGGGGCCGGAGTGCTTGCTTTACTAGGGTTGCTCTCTTCATTCTCTCATCCCCTCTAGATCTAAACAAGACAGCAGTAGCGAAATTTTCTCTTTGCTCACCGCTGGTCACAGATCCGGCCGGATCCCTTCGGCCGGTGTGTGTAGAGGACTAAATGGTGCATCATTCACGCGGTCATCGCCGTCCAGGGAGGAAACCCACAGTTGCCGGCAGGGCCCGATCCTCTGCCCGTGTCGTTCTCTCCGACACATCGCCGGCTCGGGAGGTCCTCCGACCCTTCTTCCTCCCTGTCGTACTGTGCGCAGATCGGACCTGCCACCGCCGACATCCCGACGAACCTCAGGTAGAAGTTCTTCGAAAGCGGCTTTGGTCTACTGCCCCAGCTCCCAACGTGTCTGCATGTGCATCTTTTTCTACTTCCATCAGCTCTTCCAAATCCACCTAAATTTTTAGTATTATTAGAGGTAAAGCTACTTCATGCATTCGAATATATAGGACTTGGTTCAAACAACAAAGGAAGGGGGGAAAGTCGTAGCATGAATCTAGGACTTGATTCAAAGAGGAAATAATAGGGGGAAAGTAGTAGAGACCGGGTACCCAACCGGTCTCTTGGTTGAAAAGGGAAATAATGGGAAAACTCAGTACAAACCGGATAAGGAACATATCTATTATTGGTTGAAAAATGGATAGAAAGTGGCGGTTGGTGGACAAGTCAACAGAGTATGTCCTGGATTAGATTTGCTACCCTCACGTAGTAAAAGGTCTCCAGGATTAGATTTGCTGCCTTCACATAGTAAAAGGTCTCTAGGATTAGATTTGCTTCCCTCATATAGTAAAAGTTCTCCAGGATTAGATTTGCTGCCCTCACATAGTAAAAGTTCTCCAGGATTAGATTTGCTGCCCTCACAAAGCATGAACAAACTCGGCATCACCACTTTATGCCTCTTTGTAGTTACATTGTGCTGATGCGTCCACTGTCGCATGTCCTTATACCAACCTTTTGTTGTTGTTAATGTAAAGGAACATGTAAAATGAAGCTATCACACTGTTACCTTAAGCACATGTCTAACAAGTGTTATTCTTAATCTACTGCCTCCAGTGATATGATGCAATTAAACTGTGTTAACAAATGGTACTCCTGCTGTTTTGCCAAGTATGATAAGTAAGTTGCTTCTTTACGCTGCTGAGTGATCTGGTGTCCCCATGGTCCCATGCCCTTAAACCAATTGTTTAGCTGCTGTTGATTTACTGTATCTGGTAAACAAGCAATGCCACAATTAAAGTAATCCCATATTTGATGAATGTCATAGTTGATCGTAATGCTTCCGATAACATGAAGCATTACTTACGTTTTAAAATTTCTACTATCATTGCGTGATTGCCATGAACATAATTAAGATGCTTCTTTTCATTTCGTGTATGTTTCGTATATTCTTATCGACCAGCGACTGTTTACTTTCTATCTTTTTGTGCAGATAGGGATATCCATTTCACCTTGTTGCTATTGTGACCTTTTGGTGAACTGCACAAAACACTTTTTTTGGAATGAGTGTCTTGTGCAGTTCAACTAAAATGTCACATGGGCGACATCTCTCAATTTTGGTGGAACTGCACAAAATGGTGACTGGAGTTCCCAAAATCTCCGTCAAATTCTGTTGGTAATATTGTGCAACATTTTATTAGCCTTTGCAAGATGAGTCATCACTGTCACCACAATGGCACTTTATTTTAGTGGAACTGCACAAAAAGATAAGCAAATTATAGTTGCACCTTACATGAGTAGGACAGCCAACCTTAATGTTGCTCAATTTTAGTGCAACTACTAAAGAAGAACCTGCCAGCTCACGAGAGCAAGTACTTCTTGCTAGCTGAATGATGCAATCTTTGCTGCATTTCAAGTGAACTGCAGAAAAAGGCGCATGAATTGAATCATGGAGATGGAGGTTGACCTCATCCGAGTGGAGTTGCAGGTTCACCAGATCGAATCGTGGCGGCATAGGGCCCCTCACACCGGTCAGTACTATCCTTTATCAACATGATTGTGCTTTGTCATGCTGTGCCAACGTTGTATTTTTTCAATAAAGCTATTCTATCGCAATCTTTTCTCTTTTTGGAAATAAAGTTTGCTTCAACTAGTGCCACTATTATAGTAATTTCAAGGGATGCGTCAAAGATTGACGCATCACGAACTTAGATAGAATTGGTGGCCAAAAGAAAAGGCCAATGTTTGTACAACCATCTCTACGGCTGCTAGAGTCCTAAACCCATGCTCTTTCTTATCTGTGCAAACAGGAATACTCTACTACAGATGTTGTGATGGTCAAGAGGATTCGCCAAGTTCTTGGGTTGTATGACACGGCTAGCCAAGATGGATTTAATCTTGATATTCACTTTATCAAAAGGCTCTAATGGGTTGGTTCTGAATCTTGCAAGCTGGGAATCAATGAGATGTGTAGGCATCTTTGTTGTACTTATTATTTGAATCTTATTTGTTGGTTCTGAATCTTGGAAGCTAGGAATCAATGAGATGTGTAGGCATCTTTTTTGTACTTATTATTTGAATCTTATCTGTTGGTTCTGAATCTTGCAAACTGGGAAACACGGCATGATGATGCAGAGGACAGCAACCATAACAAACTGTTCAAACTTGGTAGTATTGTGTGTGTGAAAGTGCGGCAAATGTGTTGATCATGTGTGTCCTAAGAATAATAATTCTAATTGTTGTGCATGTTGTGCATGTTGATCCTGTGGCACTGATAGAACGAGCCAATGCATTGCTTGTTTTAATAATACATTTTAATTAAAGCTAATTAAATTTAAGTAAACTGACCACTAACACTTGTTATTACAGTACCAATACAGACTCGCTCGTGAACCGACGTGTGTGGCCGGAATAGGTTTCTTAATGGAGGCATTTGAATGCGCCGAGGGTGCATATTCTGTAGGGCGTGCAGCGGGTGAGGGAGGGGTCATAACTGTTGTCGCCTATACACACTCAGTTTACTGTTGAATCCAGTTCCCCAAGAGTTGAAAGACGAACTGCTGCTACCGCCTAGTCACTCGTTCACTTGAAGAGACTCCAATAGAGATCCGAGGGGTGAGCCTGCTGGATATGGACTTCAGCAAGGAGTTCACCTTTGAGTTCTCCATTCAGTCCCATGGCGGCAGCAAGTTGAATGTGATGTACACCAACGATCCGGACTCGGTGAAGCTCTGCCTCGCTGAGTTCAAGCAGTACCTATAGGACGAGAAAGCACAAGGTCACAGGACTAGACCTTGTGCCCATCCATTCATCTCCTGACAGGGACCAGCAGATCGCGGTCGCCCAGGTATGCGTGCGGGACGAGGTTCTCGTCTACCACTGTTGTAGGGCCATCAGAGGTTCTGGAGCATTTGCCCGTTTCATCGGCAGCGCCGACCGCACCTTCGCTAAGGTGGAGAGAAGGAAGAACACGACGATTCGGCCATCTAGTGCAGCAAGTTTGTGAACATCCAGAAGCAATACAAGATCATTGGGAACGGGCAGGAGAAGAACTCCGTGGTTGACCTTGCCGAGACCATCATCAACCCCTGCTACGCCAACATGAAAGAATACAACGATACCAAGGAGCTCCACCGGCCACCCTGCATCTGAACAAGTCAACCCTCGTACTCCCCTCCGCCTGCGTCTTCCCTCGCTCCGGTTCATTCGGTCCACGATCTCGATGTCGTCCTCCACCTTAGTGTTGCCGCCTTCTGTCATTCCCAACATGGTCAGCAAAATAAGAGGAATCGGGAGACAACTGTTCGTCGAGAGGCTGACAGTCCCGGGCCCACCAGGTCCATGGCCTAGGTTTTGTTGTTTAACATGGGCAGCCCATGAGGACGGGTCATTGACCCATTGGCTGGGCAGCTTGAGGTTGGTGCCAACCCACCCGAGTTCAAGTCCCGGCTTGGACGTGTGGTGCTCGCGGAGTTTCTCCCATAAAAAAATGCCAACGAGGGTTAGCCCTTGGGTTGGTCTCATTTTTTTAACATGGGCAGCCCACGACATGTTTCAACGTTTTTTGGATCTAGCGGCCTCTGGGCATCCCAACCTAGCTTGTCTATAACATCAGCAGCCCAAGTTATGTTTGTTTTTTCAAGACGACGCACAACTCAGTTCTTTCTCTTTCTTTTTTGATGTAAACTAAGTTTTCTCTCAGTACATTTCCCTAGAACCAACTCAATTGTCCCACGTCTAGCCTAAAAAATAATAATACCCCACGTCCTATTAACTCATCAAATTAAAATGATATTTTATTTCGTAAATTGAAAGTTCTTACAAAATAATAATAATAATTGTTTATATATAACTTGGCAAGGTAACTCCTAGTGATTGCGCACATAAGCTTGCAAAGATTTTACTGACCAATGCAGTAATAGACGTGCAATCATGTGTTTATGTTTTTATAACATTTCTCCGTCCAGCCCAACATGATATTTTCACCCAACCCAGCAAGTCGCGGATTTCGAGAAAAATGCAAATGGGCTTTAAATTCTACCATATATATAAATGGGCAGCATAGATGCTACATCATTGTTTCACCCAGCCCACCAAATGGACTAAAAAAACAAATGGACTGGCTGACATGTGGTCCAGTAGGTCGAAGCCTAAGCAAGGCGTTGGATTTACATCCAACGGCCGGCTTTCTTCTTCAATCTCTCGTCTTCTTCCCCAAGTGCTGTCGGGACCGCCTGCTCCAGCCTCCGGCATCCAGCGGCGTTGTTTTGCGCGCCTCGCAGCGAAACGCTACCCCACCGACGGCCAGGCCATCTCTCCACTCCGCACCTCCTTTTATTCTCTACCGAGTGTAGGCCCACCCCGCACCTGAACCAGTCAAGTTTCCCACTCCTCTCCGTCTGCGACTCCACTGCCGTGTTTTCCCCATCTCCGGGTCATTCCAGTCTGGGGCCTCGCCGTCGTCTACCGCCTCGCTGCGCTCGGCGCGGCGTGGTCAACAAATGAGAGTCATCAGAAGAGGACTGTACGTGAGAGCCTGACGGCTGGGACCCACGAGGTCCATGGTCGCACGCAAGGAAAGTTCCTCCTTATTAAGTTGTTTCCTTCCCCTGACAGCTGGGACCCACCGGCTGTATCTTCGCACGGAAGGAAGTGCCTCCTTGTTATGTGAAAAAAACTATTCCTTCCGATGACAGCTGGGACCCGGCAGATTTGGTGGCTGACTTGTGGACCCACCATATTTCGTGAAAAAAACGTTCCCCCCGTTGTTAGCTCGAGCCCACCGGAAGTGCCTCCTTATTACGCACAAAAAATGAATACTCCCCCTGCTAGCTGGGATCCACCTTGGTGGGAGGCTGACCTGTGGGCCTACTAAGTTGATGGGGATAGAGGACTTTGTCAACTTAGTCAATATGAACGATTCTAGCTCCAGTAACCGTACGATATCCATCCAACGACCGTAGTGCTTCTTCAACCTCTGGTCTTCTTGCTCCAGCCGCCCAAAGCAGCGTCGGTCGTGCCGCATGCTCCTGCTCTCGTGGCTGGCTGTGCAGCTGCGGAGGCCTCACCGGCCCCTACTATTCCCACCGCTGGCGAGGTCCTGCGGCGACGGCAGCCTGACACCGCAACCGAACTAGTGAACCCTCGTACTCCTCTCCGCGCGGGCTTCCACTGCCGCATCTTCCCCGGCTCCGCATCGTCCCCTTCCTAGGCCTCGCCGTTGTCCACCACCATGGTGCTCTCCATGCGGCGTGGTCAACGTGGTCAAGGAACGACTTCCATCGGAAGAGTACTGTACGTGGAGAGGCTAACAGCTGGGTCCACGACGGCTGCAAGGAAGTGCCTCCCTATTACGTGCAAAATAATTATTCCTCCACCTGACAGCAGGGACCCACCGGACGGGCCACCGTATTTCACGAAAAACATTTCCCCCTGACTGCTGGGACCCACCAGCTACATCTTCGCATGCAAGGAAGTGCGTCCGGGCAAAAAATGATTTACCCCCTGACTGCTGGGACCCACCAGCTACATCTTCGCACGCAAGGAAGTGCGTCCGGGCCAAAGAAAACGATTCGCCCCCCTGACTGCTGGGACCCACCAGTTACATCTTCGCATGCAAGGAAGTGTCTGGCAGTCGCAACCCACCTGGTTGAAGCGTACGTAGCATTGTCATTCTGGTCACGAACGTGTACGTACATACTGGTGGATGTAGAGGCGCGCAGGGTCGTAGTAGAGGCGCGCACGTAGCATGTACACGTACGTACAACGGCCAGTGTGCAAGAAAGAAAATACGGCCACGTACGTACATACGGGCGGGGTCTCGAACGCCTACTCGCGCATATGTACGGCCAGGGCTCGTGTACATGGCTGGGTCGGAACGGATAAACTGCATCGTCGTTGTGTTCATGGGGAGGCAACGGAATACGTCGTGTTCATTGGGAGGCAACGGAATGCGTCGTGTTCATCGGGAGGCAATGGAACGCGTGGGAGCCAACCGGCTTGGACGGAACAGGCAATGGAAACGAGGCCTAGTGTACCACAGAACGGAGGAAACGACCTTGTGTTCGACCGGCCACGTTTGAAACGGGATCCTGTTCATCGGGAGGGGTCTGGCGTACCGCAAAATGGAGGAAACAGACCTGTGTTGGACCTCCTACGGTTGAAACAGGGTCCTGTTGATCGGGAGGGGTGTGGCGTACCGCAAAACGAATGAAACGAACTTGTGTTGGAGCGCTACGGTCGAAACAGGGGTCCTATTCATCTGGAGAGGTGTGGCGTACCGCAAAACGGGACTCCACGGGATACTGTTCATCTCCACCGTCGACCTCCTCCAGCCTCCACGGGCTACTGTTCATCCACCATCGACCTCCTCCAGCCTCCACCTACGACTGTTCATCCATGTGCTCCTGTTCATCCAGCCTCCACCGCGCGCTACTCCACCGGCTACTGTTCAACCACCCCTCTCCACGGGCTCCTGTTCAACCACCCCTCCACGGGCTACTGTTCATCCACCCCTCCACCGTCTACTGCTCATCCAGCCCTCCACGGGGTCGTCCTATTCATCGAGCCCTCCACGGGGTCCTGTTCATCCAGCCCCAACCGGCTCGATCGATTGGGATCCTGTTCTTCCAGAGGCAACACCACGGGGTCCTTTTCATCCACCCCCACTACTCACTGTTCATCCAACCCCCCCTGCAATGCTCACTATTCATCCAAAGGCAGCATCGATCAGCTTCAGTTAGCAGTAGTAGCGAAGGAATCACTCGATCGGGTTCAGTTGACAACCATCGATCGATCGCTCAGGTTCAGTAACGAGTAGCCTGTAGTGCAATCTCTCGGGTTCAGTTACAGCCCAATGCTTCGCACACACACGCGTACGTGTACAAGAGAAATGCGCATCGCTCGGCCCCCGACCACCCACCGTAACCGAGAACTCCCCGAAAGTTTCCTCGCCCTCGCTTCTACCACGGTTTTTCCGTCATGGACGGCCCAAAGCATGTCATGCAGCTACATCTCCGGCCCGCCCAGGATGAAAAGCCCATTTTCTGTCATGATTTTTTGTCATAGAAGTAGGACCCCACCACATCTATGATGATATCGGGTTTTGTCACAATTATCGTCATAGAAGTGTCATAAGTATGATAGAAAAAAATTGGTTCTGCCCAAAATGTCACGTATGTGTCTTTTTTTTGTAGTGATTGATCCTTTGGATGCAGACGACTAGTTGTGAACTATTGAGAAGAAGCTTGAGATTGCTCGTACTGATACAAATGACAAAGTACCATATGCAACTCATTATCTTGAAGGCGCTGCCGCAATATGGTGGGAAAATGCAAAAATCATGTGGCCTGCCGATGAAGAAATCACCTGGGTAAAATTCAAGGATCAGTTCCGTAAATACCATATTCGTACTGGAATTATGAAAGTCAAGCAGTGTGAATTCCTCGCGTTCCTCCAAGGAAGTCAGTCTGTGAGTGAATATTTGAATAAGTTCAATCATTTGGCCCGCTACTCTCTTTATGATGTGGCCACCGAAGAAAGGAAGATTGATTGGTTTCTTGGAGGATTAAATCAACAGCTCCGATGCACCGTGAGTATGTTTGATTTCCCTGATTTCCAAACTCTGGTAAACAAGGCCCTCATTGCTGAGAGGGAGCACAAACTGATGCATGACAACAAGGCTACAAATAACGATCACAAGCGCAAGTTCGAGCCAAGAAAGGAGGTTCGGCCTATGCAAAAGGCTCGTACCTGGCAGCAGACGCAAGTAGAGTACAAGCCCAATTGACAGCAGAATGTCAACAAGACCACTATGCAAGTCAAGAATGTCGTAACCAACCCGGTGTGAGAAGAGTGCCAGCGCAACAATTCATGTTTCAGTTGTGGGCAAACCGGACATTATGCCAGGCAGTGTCCCAAGGGCGGCAGGAATAACGCTCCATTTAGGCCGCAAGTCAAATTTATTGGGTCATACCCTGTCCAGCAAAACATCACCGGGCAAGTCCATCACCTCTCCGCAGACGAAGCCCAAGAGAACCCCAAAGTCGTCATTGATATGTTTTCAGTTAATAGCATACCCGCCGTAATTTTATTTGACTCCGGGGCTTCCCACTCTTTTATTTAGCAGAGTTTTGTTGCCCAGAACAAATGTCCTTATTCGATTTTGAGCAAGAATATGCTGGTAGAATCCCCGGGATCTTTGCTCAGAAGCAATCTGGTCTGCCGTAATCTGGAAATAAATATCAACGGAGTCCACTTTTCGACCTCCTTGATAGTCATTGAGTCTGTTAAGTTGGACATCATTTTCGGGATGAATTGGTTGACACAATATCAAGTATGCATTAATTGTGCGACCCGAGAAGTCACCTTGACAAGTCCAGAAGGGCAGGCAACAAAATTCTATGCCCGCAGGAGCATACCTCAGAAAGAAATGGTCTTCACCGCTGTGGCTGAACTGGAATTAATCTCTACTCCTAAGGGAGCAGTTGGTAGTCTCGCTTCCAGATTTTTTTAGTCCCACCTCCCATATTTTTTTTCGTCCTCAATCCACGGTTTATTTTCGTCGGTTAACCACGGATAACAAATCCGTAGGATCCAACTCCTCCGCCGATCTTCGCCGCCCCCGCCTCCCCCCTTCGCTCCTGCCCCTTCCTCGCCTCTCCTCTCTATCTTCTGCGGCGGCGGCGCCGACTCCGCGTGATTCCTCCTCCTCTGCTCGACTCCTCCTCCTCCCCCCTGATTAGGGTTTCAGACGGCGGCGGCGCCCTCCACCGTCTGGTCTTTCCCCGCGCCCTCTTCATCCTTCAGTGCCGCCTCCAGGTCACCGTCGCCGTCGCCCCTACGAACTCCGAGCACGCACGCGTGAGGCCTCCACCACCACCCACCGCAATACCCCCGGTCCCTCCCTCTCTCCTGTCGTCTCTAACTCCCACCACCCATTGGTTTTTTCGCCTCCCAACCCGCAGAACGACTGCGGCTCCTCTCTCGATAGAACTACACCCTCGATCTATCTCCTAGGGCGTGTACGCCGCAGCCATCGCGGAACTCTACGCCGCCAACGTCTTGCTACTCCGCCGACCGCCGCCGCGAACTCCGAGACCGCCGCCGCCGCCATTGTGGAACCCCAGGCCACGGCATTCTCAGATTCCCATGTGCGGCCGGTGGAGCATGTGAGGCGAGCGCTTTAATCAAATCCAGGTTCCTATGTCCGTTCATATATACTACGAGTATGATACTGATGGATCATCTGATATAAAAATCTTCATTCACTAATGCATATGCGTTCATTGTTATTGCGAGGGATACAATTTTTGGAGAAGGGATGGAGATGGTGCCATGGTGGAGGCTGCTGCCCATCTATGTGCTTGTCGAGTCAGACATGCCCCTCTACAGGAAGTACCTCTCCCGGTACTACATCAGCAATCCTCCCGAATCCATCGATGTGCAGCAGATCGTGACGCCATCCGCATGGACGAACGAGAATGGCCGCTTGATTCCTCTTGCCCACTTGGTAATTAAACTGGGATTTGACTGACAGATAGACATACATACAGTAATTCATTCTTGCCTATGTTATTTGCTGAATAATTTACTTTGTTCATTTCAAGTGTCACGAGATGGAGACCAAGCTCATGGCTCAGTGCGGCCAGAGGCACAATCAACAATTGACTGACATTGACTCACAGTGAGATAGAACTAAGTAACAAAATCAAGATGCGTGCGTACGACATCATAGCTGGAAAGGCGAATGTTTCGGTGTGTATGCCGCTGCCACTGATCTTATGGTATGTTCGTCATCTCGATCGATCGGTCATTTTAAACATTATTGTTGACTTAGATTTAATCAGTAATCACTAATCCGTTAGTTGTATCTGCACCACTGACTACAGAAACGATGCATGGTTAATCTGAAGTGTATCGCCAAAGAGGCAGAGTTGATGTGCGAGCATATGTGCATGTGTACTTGTGTGTGTTAGCAGGTGAGTTTGCACTTCTAATTTCCTGAACATTCCTATTACGAACAGAAAACAGCTATTGTTGGTGATAATAGTTATTGGTGAACATTGTTATTGGTAAACCTGCAAACCTGCACACTATCGATCTGCCTCTTCTTCTTTCAATTGCAAATATTGCTGAACATTATTACTGCCATTTTATCCTAATTTATGTTCATCTATTACCAGGTTCTTTGATAGAATTCTAATTCAAACTTCTAATATATGCAATACTTTTTCTGCAATTATAAAATGATGCATACTCCAACAATGCTTTGGTCATATTGTAAAAAAAAATAAACCCATCATTGTGGAGATATCAAAGACATAACAAAAACAAGCACCTAAACTTTTTTGGAATGAAAAAAGATACATAATAACAATATCATAGGTTGGTTCAGGAATATCACCAGTATAACAATCTATTAACAATAGCAATTGGTACTTTTTTTAGCTACTCTGAAATGCTTCTCTATTTTAAATACCTATTGAATTGTGTCACAATCTCCCTATTTCCGCCTCGCCGAGGGCTGTTGCAGGCAGGAGCCCACCGCCGTGCCCGCCGGCGGCATCGCCCATGGCCGAGAAGACCGAGGACACCGAGGACCCAACGCCCTCAAGTACGATGGCGTTGCACCGTCCTTTCTGCTGCGACTTATGTTGACAAGTTTTGAGATCGATCTCAATCTACATATGACCGTGATCGGGAGGCGAACCCGGTTGCGCTTAGAGACAGTTGAATAATGGAGATCCTCCAGCCACCGAGCTCCTCAAGGACACCTAAGGTGAGAAATCCACGTTTTTTCATACTGCTTGACGTTTAGGCCGAGCAGCCTGGTGAACTTCGACCCCATCCAACCTCATTTCGGCCACCACGTGGCTCCCCTCCCCACCTCACCCCGTCCAACGCAGTGCCTTCGTGCTAAGAGTTCAAGGGACTGTCCCCTCTCACCTAAGACAAGGTACAGTTTTTGATCTTTCTTACACATTTCTTCTGCTCATGTACTAATGTAAAGGTTTCACAAGGTATGTTGGTTATGTGGGCATTCGTATGAAGTTATGTGAGCATGCGCTAGGTATGAAAAGTTTTGTTTTAGTTGATTGACATTGAGGATTAAAAACCTTAAATGTGCCATCATGTTTTTAGGCGGTGTGCTCCAGGTTTGGCAAATATTAACTAACACTACATGAACATGAAGATAATCTTGGTGCCGGGCAAGCCTCACATAGAGGTACAATATTCTTGGCATATCAATAATCCGATTTAATTAATGTTGTTTGCCGATGTTGCTACCCTGTCTAAGTCATGAGAGAATATTTCTGGTCATGGTATAATTGGATGCAATTTTGTATGGAGGAATCAATAGTGAAGAATTCTATCAAGCATTTAACACTGTTCTATGTGAATGTACACTGGAAGGTTATATATGTTCTCACCAATCTCTTTCTGTATTATTGTTTTTGTTGATTGCCAAAATGCTTTCCTGTATTCATGTGTTACCCAGTTGTCCGATCATTTTATTCAACACAACTTGGTGCGGGCTTGGAAAACTGTAGTGCCTTTTACGAGAGCATACAATGCACTCAAATAGGAATATCACTAAATATCGGTTAGATGCCAATCATGACCTTGATTTCAAATTTCATCTTTGTGAAGAGAAGTTTTCTCTTCCAATAATTATGGCCACTTTGTAACGCTTGTTTGCATAAAGGGTTCCAGTTGGTCAAGTGTTTGGCCATGTAATTTTCATTCTTTGCTTTAATTGAGCAGAGATGAAGGAAGAGTAGCAACAACAGTAAGATTGATGAAATGATACATATATGTGACCAATCAGACTTGATTTTGGACTCTAGCAACTACCCTTCTAAGCAAGCATGCTTGGCGTTTGATGCAGATTTTTTTCATATGTACAATTACTCTATTTGAAGGAATACTGGGATATTAAAGATAAGTTGACTATAGGCTGGTTAGAGTTTATTTTGCAACAGAGGAACATGGCAAATTAAACCAAGTAGCAGGATATATTTTACTGTTTGCTTTAATTCATGGTGGAAATTGCTTATGAATTAGTTGAGATATGCAAGGGCATGCTTCCTGCAATTTTATTGGATGGTACGGTGTTAGGCTCACAATGTATGTTAATATAAATGGTCCTTTATTCAGCATACCTCTTTCTTCATTTGGTTTGGCTTTCCTCTGCTGGTCATGTATTAGCAATAAAAACCCGAGAAGTAGAAGATTTGCCTTTCAAGTTCTCATTGTTTGTTGTTCCTCCATACTTATTTGGTTGGGCTTGTTTGGATTCTCCACAGTGTACACCAACATGGGCGATGTGCTCTTCACCATGGCTTGGCGCTCGCTGCTGCCATCCCTTGAAAGTGATATGACCTCCACGAGCACAATAAAACCTCAAAAGTATAATATTTTCCTTTCTAGACATCAACTTTTTTGTTCTTCCATTTTTGCTTATTTGGTTAGGCTTGTTTGGATTCTCCACTGTGTACACCATGGGCAATGTGCTTTGCGCCACGGCCTAGGCACTCGCTGCTTCCATCCCTTGGAAGGGACATGGCCTCCATGTGTGCTTCGTCATGTGTGTGAGAGAGGGAGAGGGAGAGAGAGGGAGGTAGGGGGAGTTTACATCCATGATGCGGTTTAAGCGGAATAATTTCCCTTCTTTAGAAAATATGGCAAATTGTATTTCATTAAAGATGGCTTTGCAACAAATTGCATTAGTGAGTGTTTCATATATTTTTTCCAGCAAGTCTTAATTTTTTAAAGAAAGTTAAATACATTAATTGGTTGCTTCAAGAATTAATAATAGACACAATGACATATCAGTTGTGCATGCCCAACAACGATCATCATATTTTGTTTTGTAGTTTTGCACGATATTCAAATATATGTTACAATGCTACAAAGGCTCAGGAGACATCAGATCTGTCTTCTTGGATAGTAGGCGTCACGGGCGGCGCATGCCTCCTCCTTGATGGCGGTGTTG
>NC_041389.1:360065551-360151753 GCF_002162155.2 Triticum dicoccoides
GGTTGGTGGGGAACTCCTCCTTGGCGGTCCGTGGGGAAGTACGGTGTGAAGGGAAGAGGGCACCATGACGAATGTGAGGTGGGTGTCATCCTGTTTTTAAGAGGCTCCAACGAGAAATGTCTTTATAGCGAAAAACAGCTCAGGAAGGGAAGGGTCCAGCAGAAAAAGGGAAGGGTGTGTTGGCGGGTGGGTTTTTTTTTGTTGGGACCGCATGTTGGAGATAACATCGTGGATACTTCAGACAACCACATTTTTCCTTACCCATACCTCACATACAGGCTAGATTTTGGTAGCCCGGATTTACAGACGGTAGAATTTTACGGAGCTCGTTGGGTGCTCACTTTATTTCCGAACATACCCGGATGTATGAGGGAGAAATGAGCTTTGACCTTGAATTATTTTTTAGTTCACCTTGAAGACGACGTTAATAATTTATCTGATTTTTTATATGCATTGTAGCCCGTAGCAACGCACGGGCGTTCTACTAGTTTCTTGTGGTTAGTGAGTTTCCCAATGTATTCCAGGAAGAGCTCCCAGGCATGCCATCAGACCGAGAGCTCGAGTTTGCAATAGATCTTGTGCCCGGAACCGCACCGTTATGCAAGAAATATTATCGGATGCCGTCATCAGAGTTAGTGGAGTTAGCTTGATGAGATGCTCCAGAAAGGTTACATCTGTCCCAGCTCCTCACCATGGGGATCACCTGCTATATTCGTGGATAAGAAAGATGGTAGTCTCCGTATGTGTGTGGATTACCATCAGCTGAATGATGTCACCATTAAAAACAAATACCCACTACCCAGGATTGATGACTTATTTGATCAGCTCAGTGGGGCAAAAGTGTTCTCCAAAATTGATTTAACGACAGGATACCACCAACTCAAGATTAAAAAGGAAGATATTCCTAAGACCGCATTCACTACTCGGTACGGTCTTTACGAATATACCGATATGTCCTTCGGCCTTACCAATGCTCTGCTTTCTTCATGCACATGATGAATAAAGTATTCATGGATTTCCTCGATAAATTTGTGGTGGTTTTTATCGATGATATTCTCATATACTCAAAAAGTGAAGACGAGCACAAAGGACACCTCCGAGTTGTCCTCGAAAGACTCCGTGACCATCAACTATACGCCAAGTTTAGTAAATGAGAGTTTTGGCTCAAGCAAGTTGGATTCCTTGGGCATATACTATCCACGGAAGGTATAGTCGTAGATCCAAGCAAGGTAAAGGACGTACTTGATTGGTTGGCACCCACGACAGTATCTCAAATCCGGAGCTTCCTTGGATTAGCTGGATACTATCGTCGGTTCATTGAAGGTTTCTCTAAGATTGCCAAGCCAATGACAGAGGTTCTCATGAAGGATAAGAAATTTGAATGGACTGAGGATTGCGAGAAAAGTTTCAATGAGCTGAAAATAAGACTGACATCAGCACCTGTGTTGACACTTCCAGACATCTACCGCGGATTTGATGTATACTATGACGCTTCCAGACAAGGTCTTGGATGCGTACTTATGCAAGATGGCAAGGTGGTAGCATATGCATCTCAGCAGCTGCGACCCCACGAAGGGAACTATCCTACCCATAATCTGGAATTGGCCACGGTGGTTCATGCTCTAAAAATTTAGATGCACTATCTCATTGAAAAAAGTGTCAAATATTTACTCAGCACAAAAGTCTCAAATACATATTCACTCAGCCAGATTTGAATCTCCGCCAATGCAGATGGCTTGAGTTAGTCAAGGACTATGATCTTGGAATTAATTACCACCCGAGTAAGGCCAACGTGGTTGCCAATGCACCCAGTAGAAAGCTTGTTTGTTTAAATGCCATGCTGGAACCCCTACCTTCCGAACTCCAAGAAGAAATTGCTCAGCTCAATCTGGTCATAGTTTATGCTGGTCTTGCTAATATTATGGAAATTACTCCTACCCTCGAGGATGAGATCTGCAAGGCCCAAGTGGATGACATCCTCTTACAAATGTCAAGCAAATGTTAGCAGGACAGACCTTAGATTTTTTTTCAAGGACCATCTAGGTACATGATATTCCCCAAGTGCAGGGAATCATCATAGCAATTCCCAAAGGTGGAAGTGATAAGTATGGAGTGTCGAACCCACAAGGAGCCAAAGGTAAGATCAATAATCTCTCAAGCCGTATCTGCCACTGATACGACTCTACGTGCACCAAACGTTTCCTTCCAACTAGAAACAAGAAATAAAACTATGTTGTGGGTATAAAGAAGATAACTTTGTATGATATTGGAGAGCTAAAATATAAAAGTAGGTGCTGTTATCATAAAGTTAGAATATATTACTAAATAATATAAATAGCGAGTTTGGAATAATGGTGAATCGGTGTGCGGAATTGTCCTAGGCAATTGGTAACAAGACCGATGATCACTATTGCAATTTCATATGAGGGAGAGGCATAAGCTAACATACTTTCTCTACTTGGATCAGATGCACTTATGATTGGAACTCTAGCAAGCATCCACATATACTAAAGATCATTAAGGTAAAATCCAACCATAGCATTAAAGCATCAAGTCCTCTTTATTCCCATACGCAACAACCCCCTTACTCGGGTTTGTATTTCAGTCACTCACCAACCCACTATAAGCGAATCATGAACGTATTGCAACACCCTACAGCGGGAATCCCTCACTCTTGGCGACACAGAGGGCACCATAGGACAGCATCAAAGTAAAATATACAACTCATACCAATCTTGATCATCAATCAACCTAAAGACAAAAGATATCTACTCAAAACATCATAGGATGGCAACACATCATTGAATCATAATATGCAGTATAAAGCACCATGTTCAAGTAGGGATTACAGCGGGGTGCGGGAGAGTGGACCACGTAAAATAGATGAGGATGGTGATGTTGATGAAGACAATCACCGCGGCGATGATTCCCCTCCCAATGGCACTCCGGTGCCACCAAGAGAGAGGAGGAGAGGTTCTCCCCCTTGTGCTTCCTTCACCATGCCTTCCCCCCTCTGGTCCTTCCATGGCCTCCGGTGATGATGGCCCCCTCCGGCAGGGTGCCAGAGAGGGCCTAGATTGATTTCTCGTGGCTACAGAGGCTTGTGGGGGCGGAACTTCCAATCTAGATTAATTCCGTAGGTTTCTCTATTTATAGGAATTTTTGGCGTTGGTTTCACGTCAGGGGGGTCTCTGGGCTGTCCACGAGACAAGGGGCGCGCCTATAACGCCCCGGTTTCGATGCGCCAGGTGTCCTTTAGTTATTCGCCGTCGTTGCCATGTCATTTGCTTGCGTGTTGCATTTTGCCATGTCATCATCTGCATTTCATCCGCATGTTTTTCAAAACTTGCATTCGTCCGGGTTTCCTCGGTTCTCTCCGTTGTCCGTTCTGAGCCCGACCACACTCGCACGCGCCCACGGCACCTCCGAGATATTATTTTAGAAGTGGCATAAAAATGTTCTCGGAATGGGTTACAACTTGTCGTGCGGTCTTATTATAGTGTAGACAGACCGCCTGCCAAGTTTCGTCGCATTCGGAGTCCATTTGGTAGCCCAACCGTTAAACCTACAACCGCAATATAGTCGGTCTATACGTCGGACGTTTTCGGTCTACGAAAACCCTTGCCGGGCTGCCATCTTCCCTCTCTTCTCAGTAAATGATCTCTCCACAACCCATCTAACCCGGCTTAAACCCCCCTCCGACCGGTGTCGTTGGATCGTCATCGGAGGCTCCGAAACCCCTCCAAACCCCCCAACCCTAGTCCCCTTTTGCTATATATAGAACCCTCCTTCCATATTTGGGCATTTCCTAGTCTAAACCTAGCCCCTAGCCTCCTCCCTCCTCCAGCCGGCGCATCTCCCTCAGCCAGCACCGCCGCGGCCCGTCCAGGCCCGCACGGGGCCCCCGAAGCCCATCGGGGCCCGTTCCTCAGCCCGCAGCCCCGAGCTCCCCGCTGCCCCGCTCGATCTGGATCGGGAGGGAGCCCGAGCGCTGCTCTCTCCCGCAGCGCCGGCGAGCCCGCCTGCCTGCAGCCGTCGCCGGAGCCGCCGTCTCCGTCGTCCGAGGCCAGCGCCGCCTGCCTCCCGTCCTTCTTCTCCTTCCTCTCCTCCTCCCTCATGGCCTCTCTCTCCCCCGCAGGTTGCCGCCGTCATGGCCGCCGTCGTGGGATCTCCGCGCCCCTGCGCCCAAACTCGCCGACGACCCCGTCTCCAGTCAGATCCGGCTAGTGGATGGCCGGATCCACGCGCTGCCAACCCGTTCCGGCCTCCCTCGCCCGTCTCCGACCTCGTCCCGGCTCCGCTGGCCTCGCCGGAGCCTCGTGCCACCGTCCCGCGCTGCCGGTCTCGTCTTCTGCGAGATGACGACGAATGTGCCTCCCGCTCGTCCCCGTGGGCCTGCTCGCGGCCCCGGTGCCCCGGCCCAGCAGCGCCCGGCCCAGCCGGTCTGCCTCCTCCTCCACCGTCTTGGGCCAAGCCCATGGTGAGCCACCCTCAAAACCCGCCCGTGCACATTTTTCTATATAACGCCCGTCCTGTTTTTTTTCAGAAAAATGACTAAGTCCCGAATATTTTGCATAATCATGGCATGTTCATCGCATCATAAATTACTGCATACTGCTCCGTTTCGTGCGTGTAATATGTCAAATTGTTCGTCTCAACAAGTACTTCATTTCATTCCATTGCATCATTTTCATTTGAGCTCATCTTGATGCCCGAAATGCTGTTGGAAGAGTGCTATGTGATGTTAAACTGCTGAAACTGTTATAACATGCTCATTTGTCATTTTTGCCATGTTTGATGTGTGCATCCTATGAGCATGAGCTCTACATGTGTTTTGATCTATGCTATTCCATCTTTCCAGAGGTGCAATCCATGTATTTTTGTGACTTGTGTACTTAGTGCATCGAACTTGTTAAGTAGGGTACTTGCTGTTGCTGTTTTCCTGACTGATTCTGTTATATTTTGTTGCTATGTAAACCTGCTGCTACTAGTCATTGTATGCATATTCTGGAGATGTTCACTAAGGATGTTTTGTTATACATGTCTTTCTCTGTCCATTCATGCCCCTGGTTGCATTTATAGACTGATGTATCATGTTGTTATCTTGCTCCAAAGTTTGCTAAATAATGTTGCTGTCAACCTGTTAACATGAAGTTCAGTTTTGGCCATGTGCTTTTCTGGTGATCCATGCATCCTATGAACTTGTTCTTGCCATTCTTAGCTTCATAAACATGTCTTCTTACTGTTGGTTACCTTTTTATGCCATGTGTTGATCTGTGGTGAGTGGTTCAAGCTCACCAACATGCCTACTTATCGTTGTTCCTGCCATGTATGATTGTGTCATATTATTTGCCATGTTTACATGGGTGCCATCATATTTTCTGATCCTTTTTGGCTCATGGTCAGTAAGGGACTTTTGTTCTATGCATTTAGTATTATCATGCCATGCCTCTGTTTGCCATGTTAAGTACCTGTAATATGTTGTTTGATAGCTCTAAACATTGCAACCTGATGTTATTTTCTGCTAAGCCTGAAACAGTTATTATTTGCAATCTTTTCATGTCTTTTTGAGCATGATCTATTGATTTATAGAGATAGCTCAGTGTTCATGTTTTGTCATGCTTTACCTGTACTTCATGCCCATGCCTTTTGTTATTACGTTGGGATAGAGTAGCATGTTTTTTTGATGCTTGCTAGATGCCTAGTTGCTGTTATGGACAGATTGTTGTTATGTCTTGTATAGAGTGTATGTGTTGAACCGTTGCTCCGTTTTGAGTGTGCTTTATATGAAACTTGCTTGATTTTGCATGTAGTTCCATATTATCATGTTGCATCCTTGTTTTGGTGTGTTTGCTTGACGTTTGTTTGCATTTTGCATCAATGTCATGCTTAACTTGTTTTGCTCATATCTTCTAGGCCATAGCTCCGAACTAAATGAACTTTATATGTAACTTGACTAGAATCTCGTGTAGATCATCTTGGTGCATCTTAACTTGCTGTTTAACAACTTCAACTTAATGTTTGTTCAGATCTGGACCAATTTCTAAACTTGCTTATGAGGACTTACCGGAATTGTTATATGTTGTTTCCGGCCTCATTTAAACTTGTTTTGATGTGTTGTTCTTGTTTGCATCATCTCTTGCCATGAGTAGCTTCATGTAGCTTTGTCATGCATCATGCTTGTTGTGCATCATGTCTTGTTCATGTGTGGTGTGTTTACCATGTTGTGTGCTTCTTCTCAATAGTTCCCGTCTCGTTGCGATCGTGAGGATTCGTTCGTCTCCGCTTGGTTCGTCTACGTGGCTTCATCTTCTTCATGGACTCGTTCTTCTTCCTTGCGAGATTTCAGGCAAGATGACCGCTACCCTGGATCTCACTACTATCATTGCTATGCTAGTTGCTTCGTTCTATCGCTATGCTGCGTTACCTATCATTTGCTCTTCAAGCCTCCCAAATTGCCATGAACCTCTAACCTTTGACACCCTTCCTAGCAACCCGTTGTTTGGCTATGTTACCGCTTTGCTCAGCCCCTCTTATAGCGTTGTTAGTTACAGGTGAAGTTGAAGATTGCTCCATGGTGGCAAGGATTTTGGTTGGGATATCACAATATCTCTTATATTATTAATGCATCTATATATTTGGTAAAGGGTGGAAGGCTCGGCCTTATGCCTGGTGTTTTGTTCCACTCTTGCCGCCCTAGTTTCCGTCATACCGGTGTTATGTTCCCGGATTTTGCGTTCCTTACGCGGTCGGGTGATTTATGGGACCCCCCTGACAGTTCGCTTTGAATAAAACTCCTCCAGCAAGGCCCAACCTTGGTTTTACCATTTGCCTCACCACCACCTATTTTTCCCTCGGGAGTAATTAACCCAAGGGTCATCTTTATTATAGCCCCCCCGGGCCAATGCTTGTCTAAGTGTTGGTCCGAACTAGAGTCCTTTGCAGCGCCCCCTCAGGGAAACTTGAGGTCTGGTTTTAGTTGTACGGAGTGCTCATCCGGTGTTGCCCTTAGAACGAGATATGTGCAGCTCCTATCGGGATGTCGGCGCATCGGGCGGCTTTGCTGGTCTTGTTCTACCATTGTCGAAATGTCTTGTAAACCGGGATTTCGAGACTGATTGGGTCTTCCTGGGAGAAGGTATATCCTTCGTTGATCGGGAGAGCTTATCATGGGCTAAGTTGGGACACCCCTGCAGGGTATATACTTTCGAGAGCCGTGCCCGCGGTTATGTGGCAGATGGGAGTTTGTTAATGTCCGGTTGTAGATAACTTGACACCAGATCTGAATTAAAACACATCAACCGCGTGTGTAGCCGTGATGGTCTCTTCTCGGCGGAGTCCGGGAAGTGAACACGGTTTCTGGGTTATGTTTGACGTAAGTAGGAGTTCAGGATCACCTCTTGATCATTGCTAGTTGACGACCGTTCCGTTTGCTCTCTTCTCGCTCTCATTTGCGTATGTTAGCCACCATATATGCTTAGTCGCTGCTGCAACCTCACCACTTTACCCCTTCCTTACCCATTAAGTTTTGCTAGTCTTGATACCCATGGTAATGGGATTGCTGAGTCCTCGTGGCTCACAGATTACTACAACAACAGTTGTAGGTACAGGTTATGCGATGATCTTGACGCGAGCGCGATGTTTGCTTGTTTGGAGTTCTTCTTCGGCTTCTTCTTCGATCAGGGGATAGGTTCCAGGTCGGCATCCTGGGTTAGCAGGGTGGATGTCGTTTGAGCTTCTGTTTGTGTTTCATCCGTAGTCGGATGTTGCTCTTATGTAATATGATGTTGTATTCGTGTGGCATTGTATGCCTCTTGTATGTATCCCCATCTATTATGTAATGTTGATGTAATGATATCCACCTTGCAAAAGCGTTTCAATATGCGAGTCTATCCTTGGTGGGACCTTCGAGTTCCTTTTGGATAGGGTCGCATATTGGGCGTGACAAGTTGGTATCAAAGCCTCAACCGACCTTAGGAGCCCCCTTGATTGATCGTGTAGTTTGGCCGTTGTTGAGTCTAGAAGAGAACTGTTTTCGGAGTCTAGTTATATCGGAGAGTAGGAATTCTTTTTACTCCTCAGCCCCTTCGTCGCTCTGGTGAGGAATCTTGACGTAGGTGTTTTGAACTACTCCTCTTCCCCTTCAAATTTTTCTTTAGGATCACGTGGTTAGTTTTTCGTTCATTGCCCATCCTCTTTTGTCCGGTGCATTCCTCGTCAAGCTGATTCGAACCTCTCTCTCTTTGGGAGTTCAATCCTCAGCTCTTTTCGATCGATGTTGTTTCCCTGTCCGAAGTTGCCCTTGTTTTTCCCACCCGCCCACCCTTCTTCCTCTCGGAACCGGAGTCCGTAATCGAGTATCCATCCTACTCGTGCGAAGTCTTTGCTTTCTGTCCTCAATAATTTCAACCGTTGCTTTCTCTTCAAGTTAGTCATCGATTTCCCCTTCCAAGTTGCCTTTGTTTTCCCGCCCTACCACCCTCTTCTTCCCGGAGTTTGAAACTCTTTCGAGCATCAATTTCATTCGTATGGAGCCTCTTCAGTCTTCCATCAATTATTTCAACCGGTGAATTCTCGTCTCGTTCGTCATTCTTCATCCCTTTCTTTTTCCGGTGCATTCAATTCAAGTTTTTCGGGTTGACCATATTCTTTTCCTCAGCGCAAGTGTTCTCCTTGTTCGTTCGCCTCTCGCCAGTTTATCCTTCCGGAGTGCTCAAGACATCTCAGGAGATTTGTCTGTGTTCGAATTAATTCGAGGTTGTCACCTCATTCAAATATTTCAAGTGTTCCGGTGCATCATCTATCTCTTCAACAATCCTTTCCAACAGTGTTATATTTTAGTGGGTCCTAACCCACAGGTCTTTTCCCAGGATCTTACCTGACTCTTCTGATTTCCCCGGAGTTATTCTCAATTCTTTTCAAAGTGTGACGTAAGAATGGATTCCATCAGTCACATGCCTTCTCCAAGATCACTTTAAAATTCTTTTCATCGTCGGCTCAACTTCTTTGCTTTTCATTCTCCCGGAGTATCTCAGTAATTTCGGTGGTGTTTCTCGTCGTCTTTCTCAACTTTGAAGATTGAAGAAGAGTTTTTCCTCTAAATCTTGCCCGTTCTCTCGAAGATTCATGGTTCTAGCTTCTTATTATCCTCTCAATTATTCCATTTGTCAGTTATTCTTTTCACCCATACGGAGTGTGTCGGAAGTTGTTTTCCCGTTTCTTTTCACCGGAGGCCATCATTCCAGTTATCGTTCTCTATTTCTTCCGGTGCTTCACTCAAGTGTTCTTTATCAGCTTATGATCTCTTTGTTCTTTTGCATCTAATCCCCCTCAAGCAAATTTGTTCTTCCCCGATGACTCATTCTCTTTCATCAGTCATTTTTTTTGAATTCTTACGGTGGTTCGTTCAAGATTCTTTTTCCTTGATTATCATTTTAATTCATTCGTTCTTTCCAATCCTACCGGTGGTTCATGAAGACCTTCTCAAGTTTGCGTTATGCCACTTCTCAATTCTTTTGCAAGAAGAATAAGTAATATGTAAAATCCATTGCTTGCCATCAATTTAATTTGATGAAGGATAAACATACAATAAATCTTATTCTTATTTCATCCAAGTGATTAATCCTTTTCTTCGGAGTTTGTTCATGAGGAATAAATTCTAGTTCCAAGTGTTTTCATCTTTTCTTTTCTGGAGTTCAAATGTCCTCGGCCATCTCGTCGGAACCCCATCTAAATCATCGCAAGGCTCATCTTATTCTTTCATCCTTCATTCTATCTCATCATCCTTTTGTCACCGGAGTTCTTCATGGTGGTTCTTCATGACTTAATTCATTCTTCAAGAGTTCATCAAGATTCTTGTTGGAGGAGTTCAAGTATCTTCTCTTCTCGCATCTCGAAGTACAATTAATTCTCTGTGTTATTTTGAAGTGGAGTTTTGCATTTCTTCGTTCTTCTAAGCTATCCAAGCGTTTCCGTTTGTGGCCGGTTATCACCTTATGATCTTGAGACGTTACCTATAAGACCACAACAAGCTTATTCTTTCGTTTTTGATTTTCTCAACAACTCCGTTCAATCCTTCCTTCTAAAGATGCTTTCTATTCCATTCGTGGCACAAGTTGTCATTTTCTTCTTAGTTCTTTTCATTCCATTCTTTCAATTCTTTCCGGAGGCTTTGTGTCATGGCTTCATCAAGTATCATTCTATCCTCTAAAGCTCGTGTTCTATTCCTCCATGTTTCAGCCGGTGTGCTGCCTAAATCCTTTTCAGTCTTATTCGTTTCTTATCTCATTCTAACCGGAGTGGTTTCATAGTCTATATGATTTCGTGAGCGTTCGATTCTCGTCATTCTAGTCGTTCCTCTCTTCTCCTCGAGTGCTCTCGACTTTGGTCATCCTCTCTCTTTTGTTCTTATTTCACCTCATCCTTTTCTCTTCCGTCTCGGTCCTAAGATCTCCGAACGAGATCTCTTGTTAGTGGAGGAGTGTTGTAACGCCCCGGTTTCGATGCGCCAGGTGTCCTTTAGTTATTCGCCGTCGTTGCCATGTCATTTGCTTGCGTGTTGCATTTTGCCATGTCATCATCTGCATTTCATCCGCATGTTTTTCAAAACTTGCATCCGTCCGGGTTTCCCCGGTTCTCTCCGTTGTCCGTTCTGAGCCCGACCACACTCGCACGCGCCCACGGCACCTCCGAGATATTATTTTAGAAGTGGCATAAAAATGTTCTCGGAATGGGTTGCAACTTGTCGTGCGGTCTTATTATAGTGTAGACAGACCGCCTGCCAAGTTTCGTCGCATTCGGAGTCCATTTGATAGCCCAACCGTTAAACCTACAACCACAATATAGTCGGTCTATACGTCGGACGTTTTCGGTCTCCGAAAACCCTTGCCGGGCTGCCATCTTCCCTCTCTTCTCAGTAAATGATCTCTCCACAACCCATCTAACCCGGCTTAAACCCCCCTCCGACCGGTGCCGTTGGATCGTCATCGGAGGCTCTGAAACCCCTCCAAACCCCGCAACCCTAGTCCCCTTTTGCTATATATAGAACCGTCCTTCCATATTGGGCATTTCCTAGTCTAAACCTAGCCCCTAGCCTCCTCCCACCTCGAGCCGGCGCATCTTCCTCATTTTCTGCGCCGGATAGCTCCCCCGCCGCCACTTGTCGCCGGCCCAGTGGCTAGCGCCGCCGCCAGCCGCGCCCTCAGCCTCTCCCTGCGCGCCACGTCACCGTCCCTCAGCCAGCGCCGCCGCGGCCCGTCCAGGCCCACACGGGGCCCTCGAAGCCCATCGGGGCCCGTTCCTCAGCCCGCAGCCCTGAGCTCCCCGCTGCCCCGCTCGATCTGGATCGGGAGGGAGCCCGAGCGCTGCTCTCTCCCGCAGCGCCGGCGAGCCCGCCTGCCTACAGCCGTCGCCGGAGCCGCCGTCTCCGCCGTCCCAGGCCAGCGCTGCCTGCCTCCCGTCCTTCTTCTCCTTCCTCTCCTCCTCCCTCATGGCCTCTCTCTCCCCCGCAGGTTGCCGCCGTCATGGCCGCCGTCGCCGGATCTCCGCGCCCCTACGCCCAAACTCGCCGATGACCCCGTCTCCGGTCAGATCCGGCTAGGGGATGGCCAGATCCGCGCGCCGCCGACCCATTCCGGCCTCCCTCGCCCGTCTCCGACCTCGTCCCGGCTCCGCTGGCCTCGCCGGAGCCTTGTGCCACCGTCCCGCGCCGCCGGTCTCGTCTTCTGCGAGATGACGACGAATGCGCCTCCCGCTCGTCCCCGTGGGCCTGCTCGCCGCCCCGGTGCCCCGGCTCAGCAGCGCCCGGCCCAGCCGGTCTGCCTCCTCCACCGTCTTGGGCCAAGCCCATGGTGAGCCACCCTCAAAACCCGCCCGTGCACATTTTGCTATATAACGCCCGTCCTATTTTTTTTCCAGAAAAATGACCAAGTCCCGAATATTTTGCATAATCATGGCATGTTCATCGCATCATAAATTACTGCATACTGCTCCGTTTCGTGCGTGTAATATGTCAAATTGTTCGTCTCAACAAGTACTTCATTTCATTCCATTGCATCATTTTCATTTGAGCTCATCTTGATGCCCGAAATGCTGTTGGAAGAGTGCTATGTGATGTTAAACTGCTGAAACTGTTATAACATGCTCATTTGTCATTTTTGCCATGTTTGATGTGTGCATCCTATGAGCATGAGCTCTACATGTGTTTTGATCTATGCTATTCCATCTTTCCAGAGGTGCAATCCATGTATTTTTGTGACTTGTGTACTTAGTGCATTGAACTTGTTAAGTAGGGTACTTGCTGTTGCTGTTTTCCTGACTGATTCTGTTATATTTTGTTGCTATGTAAACCTGCTGCTACTAGTCATTGTATGCATATTCTGGAGATGTTCACTAAGGATGTTTTGTTATACATGTCTTTCTCTGTCCATTCATGCCCCTGGTTGCATTTATAGCCAGATGTATCATGTTGTTATCTTGCTCCAAAGTTTTCTAAATAATGTTGCTGTCAACCTGTTAACATGAAGTTCAGTTTTGGCCATGTGCTTTTCTGGTGATCCATGCATCCTATGAACTTGTTCTTGCCATTCTTAGCTTCATAAACATGTCTTCTTACTGTTGGTTACTTTTTCATGCCATGCGTTGATCTGTGGTGAGTGGTTCAAGCTCACCAACATACCTACTTATCGTTGTTCCTGCCATGTATGATTGTGTCATATTATTTGCCATGTTTACATGGGTGCCATCATATTTTCTGATCCTTTTTGGCTCATGGTCAGTAAGGGACTTTTGTTCTATGCATTTAGTATTATCATGCCATGCCTCTGTTTGCCATGTTAAGTTCCTGTAATATGTTGTTTGATAGCTCTAAACATTGCAACCTGATGTTATTTTCTGCTAAGCCTGAAACAGTTATTATTTGCAATCTTTTCATGTCTTTTTGAGCATGATCTATTGATTTATAGAGATAGCTCAGTGTTCATGTTTTGTCATGCTTTACCTGTACTTCATGCCCATGCCTTTTGTTATTACGTTGGGATAGAGTAGCATGTTTTTTTGATGCTTGCTAGATGCCTAGTTGCTGTTATGGACAGATTGTTGTTATGTCTTGTATAGAGTGTATGTGTTGAACCGTTGCTCCGTTTTGAGTGTGCTTTATATGAAACTTGCTTGATTTTGCATGTAGTTCCATATTATCATGTTGCATCCTTGTTTTGGTGTGTTTGCTTGACGTTTGTTTGCATTTTGCATCAATGTCATGCTTAACTTGTTTTGCTCATATCTTCTAGGCCGTAGCTCCGAACTAAATGAACTTTATATGTAACTTGACTAGAATCTCGTGTAGATCATCTTGGTGCATCTTAACTTGCTGTTTAACAACTTCAACTTAATGTTTGTTCAGATCTGGACCAATTTCTAAACTTGCTTATGAGGACTTACCGAAATTGTTATATGTTGTTTCCGGCCTCATTTAAACTTGTTTTGATGTGTTGTTCTTGTTTGCATCATCTCTTGCCATGAGTAGCTTCATGTAGCTTTGTCATGCATCATGCTTGTTGTGCATCATGTCTTGTTCATGTGTGGTGTGTTTACCATGTTGTGTGCTTCTTCTCAATAGTTCCCGTCTCGTTGCGATCGTGAGGATTCGTTCGTCTCCGCTTGGTTCGTCTACGTGGCTTCATCTTCTTCATGGACTCGTTCTTCTTCCTTGCGAGATTTCAGGCAAGATGACCGCTACCCTGGATCTCACTACTATCATTGCTATGCTAGTTGCTTCGTTCTATCGCTATGCTGCGTTACCTATCATTTGCTCTTCAAGCCTCCCAAATTGCCATGAACCTCTAACCTTTGACACCCTTCCTAGCAACCCGTTGTTTGGCTATGTTACCGCTTTGCTCAGCCCCTCTTATAGCGTTGTTAGTTACAGGTGAAGTTGAAGATTGCTCCATGGTGGCAAGGATTTTGGTTGGGATATCACAATATCTCTTATATTATTAATGCATCTATATATTTGGTAAAGGGTGGAAGGCTCGGCCTTATGCCTGGTGTTTTGTTCCACTCTTGCCGCCCTAGTTTCCGTCATACCGGTGTTATGTTCCCGGATTTTGCGTTCCTTACATGGTCGGGTGATTTATGGGACCCCCCTGACAGTTCGCTTTGAATAAAACTCCTCCAGCAAGGCCCAACCTTGGTTTTACCATTTGCCTCACCACCACCTATTTTTCCCTCGGGAGTAATTAACCCAAGGGTCATCTTTATTATAGCCCCCCCGGGCCAATGCTTGTCTAAGTGTTGGTCCGAACTAGAGTCCTTTGCAGCGCCCCCTCAGGGAAACTTGAGGTCTGGTTTTAGTTGTACGGAGTGCTCATCCGGTGTTGCCCTTAGAACGAGATATGTGCAGCTCCTATCGGGATGTCGGCGCATCGGGCGGCTTTGCTGGTCTTGTTCTACCATTGTCGAAATGTCTTGTAAACCGGGATTCCGAGACTGATTGGGTCTTCCTGGGAGAAGGTATATCCTTCGTTGATCGCGAGAGCTTATCATGGGCTAAGTTGGGACACCCCTACAGGGTATAAACTTTTGAGAGCCGTGCCCGTGGTTATGTGGCAGATGGGAGTTTGTTAATGTCCGGTTGTAGATAACTTGACACCAGATCCGAATTAAAACGCATCAACCGCGTGTGTAGCCGTGATGGTCTCTTCTCGGCGGAGTCCGGGAAGTGAACACGGTTTCTGGGTTATGTTTGACGTAAGTAGGAGTTCAAGATCACCTCTTGATCATTGCTAGTTGAAGAACATTCCGTTTGCTCTCTTCTCGCTCTCATCTGCGTATGTTAGCCACCATATATGCTTAGTCGCTGCTGCAACCTCACCACTTTACCCCTTCCTTACCTATTAAGCTTTGCTAGTCTTGTTACCCATGGTAATGGGATTGCTGGGTCCTCGTGGCTCACAGATTACTACAACAACAGTTGCAGGTACAGGTTATGCGATGATCTTGACGCGAGCGTGATGTTTGCTTGTTTGGAGTTCTTCTTCGGCTTCTTCTTCGATCAGGGGATAGGTTCCAGGTCGGCAGCCTGGGCTAGCAGGGTGGATGTCGTTTGAGCTTCTGTTTGTGTTTCATCCGTAGTCGGATGTTGCTCTTATGTAATATGATGTTGTATTCGTGTGGCATTGTATGCCTCTTGTATGTATCCCCATCTATTATGTAATGTTGATGTAATGATATCCACGTTGCAAAAGCGTTTCAATATGCGGGTCTATCCTTGGTGGGACCTTCGAGTTCCTTTTGGATAGGGTCGCATATTGGGCGTGACAGCGCCCTAGGAGGGGGGGCGCCCCCCACTCTCGTGGGCATCCCGAGACTCTTCTGGCCCAACTCCGATGCTCCGTGGTCTTCTTTTGGTCCATAAAATATCGTCAAAAATTGGCACGTTAATTGGACTCCGTTTGGTATTCGTTTTCTATAAAACTCAAAAAACAAGGAGAAAACAGGAACTGGCACTGGGCTCTAAGTTAATAGGTTAGTCCCAAAAATCATATAAAATGGCATATAAATGCATATAAAACATCCTAGATGGATAATATAATAGCATGAATACTTCATAAATTATAGATACATTGAAGACGTATCAGCATCCCCTTGCTTAATTCCTGCTCGACCTCGAGTAGGTAAATGATAAAAGAAATAATTTATGAAGTGTGAATTCTAGCAGGTGCACAAGTTTGAACAATGATAATTTCAATCACCTTTTCTAGCATCAATATGTGTCATAATAGTAGCTTATCTCATAAAACTTTTCATGATCAAGTAACAATCTATTCACAATGTCAAGTATGGTTCAGAAACTTCATTGAGAACTAACAAACTATAATCTCAGCCATTGAAGCAATTACAATTTATCATAACATTAGAAAGAGAATAGAGCTTTTCAGCAAGTCCACCTACTCAACTATCATATAGTCTTCTACAATTGCTAACACTCACGCAATACTTGTGGTTATGGAGTTTCAGCAGGACACTGAGAAAGATAGGGGCTTATTGTGTCGCCTCCCAACGTATTCACCTTTAGGTGATGTCAACAATAATAGCCCATGCTAACTTACATCCAATTGGATATATATATATATATATATATATATATATATATATATATATATATATCATGATCTTTCAAACACGAGGGGCTTGCCAAAGGATAAAATGAAAAAGGGAAAGGCGAGGATCACCTTGACTCAAGTATAAAGTAAAAGATAGGCCCTTCGCAGAGGGAAGCAGAGGTTGTCATGCGTGTTTAGGGTTGATGCACAAAATCTTAATGTAAAAGAATGTCACTTTATATTGCCCCTTGTATGCGGACCTTTATTATGCAGTCCGTCGCTTTTATTACTTCCACAACAAGATCGTACAAAGCTTATTTTCTCTGCACTAATAAGTCATGCATATTTAGAGAGCAATTTTTATTGCTTGCACCGATGACAACTTACTTGAAGGATCTTACTCAATCCATAGGTAGGTATGGTGGACTCTCATGGCAAAACTGGGTTTACGGGTATTTGGAAGCACAAGTAGTATCTCTACTTGGTGCAAGGAATTTGGCTAGCATGAGGGAGAAAGGCAAGCTCAACATGTTTGGAAGGTCAGTGACAATATACTTTAACTGAGATGTCGGAAAACATAAACCATTACGTTGTCTTCCTTGTCCAACGTCAACTCTTTTAGCATGTCATACTTAATGAGTGCTTCACAATCATAAAAGATGTACAAGATAATATATTTGTATGTGAACCTCTCTTTCCTTATTACTTCCTATTAATTGCAACGATGACCAAAACTATGTTTGTCAACTCTTAACAACTTTTATGCCTCATACTCTTTATTTGTGAAGTCATTACTATCCATGTTATAAGCATATGAAACATATGTAAATTCAGATTTATGACATTCAATTCATTCCCCCATTTACTCATAGGATACACATGAAGCACATGAGTAAATGACAAACTACTCTAAAAGATAAGAGTGAAGGACACTGAGTAGTCAAATAATTAACTAGCCATGGGAGGGTTCTCTTTTTATTCAATATTTCAGATCCAAAGATTTTATTCAAACAGCAAGTAAAACTGAAAATACGATCAAAGCAAAACACATATCATGCGACGAATAAAAATATAGCTCCGAGTAAGATGTACCGACAATTTTGAAGACAAAAGAGGGGATGCCCTCCGGGGCATCCCCAAGCTTAGGCGCTTGAGTCTTGCTTGAATATTACCTTGGGGTGCCTTGGGAATCCCCAAGCTTAGGGTCTTTCCACTCCTTATTCTCCTCATATCGATATCTCACCCAAAACATGAAAACTTCAATCACACAAAACTTAATGGAACTTCGTGAGATATGTTAGTATGATAAATAGTAAACCATGCACTTTGGTACTGTAAAAGACAAGGTTCATGATTGTTTTCACATAATGCCTACTGTACCATATCATTTCTACAATTTATATTGAGAAATATAAGCCATAGAAACTAGAAAACAAGCAAACTATGCAGTGAAAACAGAATCTATCAGAAACAGAACAGTCTGTAATGATCTGAACAATAACCATACTTCTGCTACTCCACAAATTATGAAATAAACTGATGGACGCGAGGAATTTGTCTATTAATCTTTTGCAAAAAGAATCAACTCAAAAGAACTCTTCTGTAAAAATGACAGCTAATCTTGTGAGCGCAAATTTTCTGTCTTTTACAGCAAGATCACATTAACTTTCACCCAAGTCTTCCCAAAGGTCTTACTTGGCACTTTATTGAAACAAAAGCTATAAAACATGATTACTACAGTAGATTAATCATGTAGGCACACAAAAACAGTAAGGATAAATATTGGGTTGTCTCCCAACAAGCGCTTTTCTTTAATGCCTTTTAGCTAGGCATGATGATTTCAATGATGCTCGCATAAAGGATAAGAGTTGAAACATAAAAAGAGCATCATGAAGAATATGACTAGCACATTTAAATCTAACCCACTCCCTATGCCTAGGGATTTTGTGAGCACACAATTTATAGGAACAAGAATCAACTAGCATAGGAAGGCAAAACAAGTATAACTTCAAAACTTTAAGCACATAGAGAGGAAACTTGATATTATTGCAACTCCTACAAGAACATATTCCTCCCTCATAATAATTTTCAGTAGCATTAAGGATAGCAACCTTGTTATCATACTCAATTGGAACCTCTTCCGAAATAGTGGAATACTAACTAAAGTTGACACTCTTCCAAATCCACTTTCATAAATATCGTACGCAGATTCAACACCCTCCAAGATAGTGGGATCACTAATTCCTAAAGTTGACACTCTTCCAAACCCACTTTAAATTATAGTATTATTCATACTCCAAAAGATATAAGTGAAGTTCCTGGAGCATTCTACAATTAATATAGACTAGCCAATATCCAAGCTCAAAATATATAAGTGAAGCACACGAAGCATTCTATAAAACCATACTCAAACGATTTAAGTGAAGCACAAAGAGCAATTCTATAAGATCATACTTAAATGATATAAGTCAAGAACATGAAGTATTCTATAAATCAATGGAGAGCTATCTCATACTAGCATGATTCATAAAGAAAAATAAAAACACAAAGGACACAAGTCATGTGAACAAAACAAAAACCGAGGTATACTGATATCTGTTGAAGAAGAAAGATGGGATGCCAACGGAGGCATCCCCAAGATTAGATGACTGATTACCCTTTAAAATATTTACTTTGGGTGCCTTGGGAATCCCCAAGCTTGAACTCTTGTTCTCTTTATTCTTCTCACATCGGTAACTCCTCGTTCTTCAAACACTTCATTCACAAAAACTTAAACAAAAAACTTGGTGAGATCCGTTAGTGTAATAAAGCAAACTACCACTTTAAGGTACTGTAATTAACTCATTCTTTGTTTAAATTGGTGTTAAACCTACTGTATTCCAACTTCTCTATGGTTCATACCCTTACATACTAGCCATAGATGCATCAAAATAAGCAAACAACACACGAAAAACAGAATCTGTCAAGAACAGGACAGTTTGTAGTAATCTGGAAATTTAATAAAATTCTGTAAATCCAAAAATTATGAAATAAATTTTAAAATTTGAAACATTTGTACAGAAGTAATGTGCAAAAAGTTTCATACCCATTTGATTTTCCAGTAAAAATTTAAATTCATGCACTACAGCCAAAGTTTCTGTTTTTGTTCTGCACATAGTAAACAAGCAATCTTATCATACTAAAACCAAAGCTTGGCACATTATTTTTATAATACAATGTATATAAACAAGGGGATAATTATTTACAGAGAAACTTCCATGAAAAATTCTACATTGTTTCCATGAGCATGAACGCAAGTGCTCAAGGTCGACCCTCACTTCATCAATGCATAACTTTCCAATTACTTCTCTTTTTGAAAAACTTTTTAGGCATGAGAGGCAAGTAATTTTTTTTGGTATTTTCATTATTTAAAAATATTTTTTTGTATGTTTCACCCAAAAATAAACAGAAACTAAAAGGAAAAACAAAATCTATTTAGTGAAGAAAGCAAACAAGCACACACGAGAATATCAACCCGACGCTATTGCTCCCCGGCAACGGCGCCAGAAAAGAGCTTGATAATCCCCAAGTGCAGCGAATCATCGTAGCAATTCCCAAAGGTGGAAGTGATAAGTATGGAGTGTCAAACCCACAAGGAGCCAAAGGTAAGATCAATAATCTCTCAAGCCCTATCTTCCACTGATACGACTCTACGTGCACCGAACGTTTGCTTCCAACTAGAAACAAGAAATAAAATTGTGTTGTGGGTATAAAGAAGATAACTTTGTATGATATCGGAGAGCTAAAATATAAAAGTAGGTGTTGTTATCATAAAGTTAGAATATATTACTAAATAATATAAATAGCGAGTGTGGAATAATGGTGGATCGGTGTGCGGAATTGTCCTAGGCAATTGTTAACAAGACCGGTGATCACTATTGCAATTTCATATGAGGGAGAGACATAAGCTAACATACTTTCTCTACTTGGATCATATGCACTTATGATTGAAACTCTAGCAAGCATCCACAAATACTAAAGATCATTAAGGTAAAACCCAACCATAGCATTAAAGCATCAAGTCCTCTTTATTCCCATACACAACAACCCCCTTACTCGGGTTTGTGTTTCAGTCACTCACCAACCCACTATAAGCGAATCATGAACGTATTGCAACACCATACATCGGGAATCCCTCACGCCTGCGCGACACGGAGGGCACCATAGGACATCATCAAAGTAAAACATACAACTCCTACCAATCTTGATCATCAATCAACCCAAAGACAAAAGATATCTACTCAGAACATCATAGGATGGCAACACATCATTGAATCATAATATGGGGCATAAAGCAGCATGTTCAAGTAGGGATTACAACGGGGTCTAGGAGAGTGGACCGCGTAAAAGAGATGATGATGGTGATGTTAATGAAGACGATCACCACGACGATGATTCCCCTCCCGATGGCACTCCGGTACCACCAAGAGAGAGGAGGAGAGGTTCTCCCCCTTGTGCTTCCTCCTCCATGGCTTCCCCCCTGTTGTCCTTAGCCTTCATGGCGATGAGGGCCCCTCCGAGATCCTCCTCCATGGCCTCCGGTGATGATGGCCCCCTCTAGCAGGGTGCCAGAGTGGGCCTAGATTGATTTCTCGTGGCTACAGAGGCTTGCGGTGGCGGAACTTCCGATCTAGGTTAATTCCCGAAGGTTTCTCTATTTATAGGAATTTTTGGCGTTGGTTTCATGCCAGGGGGTCTCCGGGCTATCCACAAGACAGGGGGGCGCGCCCCCACTCTCGTGGGCAGCCCGGGACTCTTCTGGCCTGACTCCGATGCTCCGTGGTCTTCTTTTGGTCCATAAAAAATCGTCAAAAATTGGCACGTCAATTGGACTCCGTTTGGTATTCCTTTTCTGTAAAACTCAAAAACAAGGAGAAAACAGGAACTGGCACTGGGCTCTAAGTTAATAGGTTAGTCCCAAAAATCATATAAAATGGCATATAAATGCATATAAAACATCCTAGATGGATAATATAATAGTATGAATACTTCATAAATTATAGATACGTTGAAGACGTATCAGTACACTACGGTTCCGTGGGAGGATTTGTGTACCAAGTCAAGAAGATTTAAGGAAGAAAATACTGTCAGAAGCACATAAATCGTCGTACTCTATTCACCCCGGAGGTACTAAAATGTACGAAGACCTTCGCCAAATATTCTGGTGGGATGGAATGAAGAAAGACATAGCCTATTTTGTGGCCTGCTGCGACATATGCAATAAAGTAAAGGCAAAACACCAGAAACTAGCCGGACTCCTCGGACCGTTGCCCGTTCCGCAATGGTAGTGGGATGACATCTGCATGGATTTTATCACCGGGCTACCAAAACCACAATGAGGCAATGACGCAGTATGGGTCATAGTGGATATTTTAACCAAGGCAGCTCATTTCATTCTCATCAAAACCACATACCGTGCTGATTAGCTCGCACAATTGTATGTGTCCAGAATAGTCAGTTTACACGGAGTACCTCGAACAATCACTTCTGACCTGGGTTCCCTATTTACCTCCGATTTCTGGTCCCGTCTCCATCAAGCATTGGGAACAACACTGAAATATAGTACCGCTTATCATCCTCAGACCGATGGCCAGACTGAACAGGTAAACCAAATACTTGAAGATATGTTGCGAGCATGTGCTTTGGCCCAAGGGCCTAAGTGGGAAGACTATCTGCCGTATGCTGAGTTCTCCTACAATGACAGTTTCCAGGCCAGTTTAAAGATGTCATCGTATGAGGCTTTGTATGGCCATAAGTGCCGCACCCCGTTGAATTGGTCTCAAACCGGGGATAGCCGCATTTTCGGAACAAACCTCATGATGGAAGCTGAAAAGCAAGTCCAAGAAATCCGAGACCGTTTGCGACTGGCCAAATCCCGACAAAAGAGTTATTATGATGCAAAGCACCGACGGGTTAGTTTTGAGCCCAGAGAACATGTATACCTCATAGTCACTCCTATGAAGGGAGTCAAAAGGTTTCAGACTCGCGGAAAATTGGCACCCAGGTTTATTGGACCGTTCCCAGTTATGTCCAAAGTGGGTACTGCTGCATATCAGTTGGAACTGCCACCAGAATTATCAGAAGTGCACAACGTGTTCCATGTCTCCCAGTTGAGACGATGCATATCACCGCCCGAGAAAAAGACTGCTATGACAGAAGTAGAGTTGGCAAAGGATTTAACATTTGAGGAGAGACCGTTCAAAATTTTGGATGAGATGTAAAGGGTCACTCGTAGCAAGGCGAGAAAATTTTACAAGGTCCAGTGGGAGCATCATACAGAGGCAGAAGCAACCTGGGAGCAAGAAGAATTTCTAAAGGCAAACTATCCAGAATTGTTTTTGCGAGCAACCAAATCTCGAGGACGAGATTCATCCTAAGTGGGGGAGGTTTGTGACAGCTTGGTTTTTGTCCTTTTCTTTTTATGAATTTCATTTGGTTTTGATTTGAATTCTAGAGTTTGAATCATTTCAGTTGGGCTTAAACACTTGGGCATCACCTTGGCTTTCACCCAAATGACTCATTTCTCTCCCTAGCCATCATTTCCTCTCTGGTCTACCTCAAAATAATATCATGGATATTTTTCTTAAATGAAAAATATTCATTTTCCTCTCAAAAACCCTAACCAGAAACTTGTGCTCCAAAGAAACCCCAATTTTTCTTGCCCACAAAAATCTGAGAAAATTCAAAAAAATCCTTTGAACCCTAGGGCACCTCCCTGAGCAAAAATATTACACCACTTTTTGGAATATTTTTGCTACAAAAATTATTTTTTGTTCTGGACAGAAATGGTAGTTTCTACACCAACTACCATTTTACTTGCTCCAATGATGCTGCATTTTCTTCTACATCACTACCCTCCTAGATGGTTGCTAACCACCAAAGGTCAGCTCCCAACTCCTAGCCGTTTGACCATAGTAAGCTCTCAAAGTTACTGACCAGTAACTTGCATGTCACATCCCTAGTTCTGGTATGCTCGAGGCTAGCTAGTCATGTGTGCATCATGTTTAAATTCCATTTAAATTTTGAAATGGGGATTGGTGAAACCCTCAGAATCATTTCTGGAAATGACCCAAATAAAAATTGCTCCAAAAAGGTCCAAGAAAATGCTCATGTTGCTCTCTGAAAATATTGGACAAAGATAAAAATCAAACCAATATTTTTAAGAGCCCATAAGTATTTATTTTGGGCAATTGGAATTAATGCATAAATATTTGCATTGGATATATATTTGTTATATATATAATATATGTCCAATAATTATGCTAGTTGCTGAGAAGCTCTGGAATAATATAGTTAGCTCCTGCAAAAATTGGCATAAGGAAATAAAATGATTTAGTATTTTAATTAAATCAAAACAAATGTCAGAAAAATAGAAAAAGAAATAAAAGAGGAAAACCCTACCTGGACTTATCGCGGCCTGGCCTGGCCCAGCGGCCCAACAGGCCGGCCCAGCCAGCTGGTCATGCCAGTTGTCCCCTTCCTCGCGCCAGGAGGACAGGGGCACGCGCCGGCGCGTGCGGCCACGCGTCCGGCTGGGGCCACGTCTCCCCGCCACCTCCTGCTTCTCCCCCTCATCGTCTGGATGCCCCGCGCGACGCCACGCGCCGCCCCGACCGCTCTCACTCTCCCCCTGCTCTCTCCCTCGCCGTTTCCCCTCCTCACCGAACGCGCCCGCCATCGCCGCTGAGCACCACCGCAGCCACCGGCCATCCCTCGCCCTGCCACTGAGCCTAGAAGCTCCGCCGCGACTGCCTTTCCCCCTCCACAGAGCTACGCGATGCCCGGAGGCCCTGCTTCGTCGCCACCATCGTCGTCTTCGCCTCGGCCGCCATGGATCGCCGCCGTCGATTCTCGACAACCCACGCTTCCCCGACCCTGCCGTCTGCACCATCCACCTCCCCGTGAGCCCCTGTTTCATCTCCCCTCTCTCCCCTGGTCACGCTCGCCCTCTAGCCGCTGTCTCCACCATGGCCGAACCTTCGCCGCCGCCCGAGCTCGCCGTCGACGCAGCTCCGGTGACCATTTGGTCACCCCGGCGAGTCCAACAAGCTCGTAAGGCCCCGTAGAGCATCCCTAGCGCTTTGCTTCTCTCGTCCTCGAGCTCCAAAACGTGCTCTCGTGCACGACCGAACTCCGGCGGCCGCAACCGAGCTCACCGCCGTCGACTCCGGCCATCCCAGGCCCAGCCACGGCCACCGCCCGACGCGCCATCGAGCTGGCTCTCCAACGCGCCTAGCCGCGCATCATTTGGAGCACCACAGAGGAAACCCGGGGCACAAGTACGCCGCGGATCTCGCCGACGACTAACCGCCGGCGGGTTTGACTTGTTTGACTTGGGGTTTGACCCCCCAGGGTCACTGACGCGTGGGCCATGCCCCTGTTTACTTTAGGTGTTAGTTTAGTTAGCGCTAATTAACTCAGTTAATTAGTTGTCTCTCTGACAGGTGGGCCCAGGCTCTAATTAACCTAGGTTAGTGCTAACCTAACACTAACTAACTCTGTTAGTTAGATGTTACACTGACATGAGGATCCCAGCCGTCAGGTTTGACCTGGGCTAGCGCCTTTGACCTGCTGATGTCACGCTGACGTCAGGCTGACGCCATTATTTATTTTCTGGAATTAGTTTAATTCTTTTAAATCAGGAAATTCCAGAAAATTAGCAAAACTTCAAAAAATCATAGAAATTTAACTGTAGCTCAGATTGAAATAATTTATATATGAAAAATTATCAAAAAAATGCAATCTTTCCATCTGTAATAGTTTCATGCATGACAAACCAACTTATACCTATTGTATAAGTGATAACATATAAATGGCATTTTATGAGACTTAATTTAGAGTTGCATTTGAACCCTTGGTTCAAATGGATCTCTTCCAAACAAAAGCTAGTTGCATTAGCTTAATCAGCATCACATCTACATGCCATGTTCATGCATCATATTGTTGCATATGCTTGTGTATTGATTGCCGACACCGTTCCTTCTCGATAGGTCCTGCTCCGGAGACCGTTCCAGAGTACCTGTCTGAGGAGCAGTGCCCCCTTGTTGATCTACCAGGCAAGCAACCACCCCCCTTGTTCATTTCGATACAATCCTACCCTCTCGCTCCTGCTCTCAGTTATTGCATTAGAACAACAACGATTCATCTGCTACTTTGTGCTGCGGTAGTTGAACCCATTCCTCTGCATGACCTGTCATTGCCACAGTAAATAGTTGAAACCCACTAGCACGTGCAGGAGTTGATTGAGCCATGTTGTGTTCCTACCATGCCATGCCTGCTATTGCTTAGAGTTGTGTCAGGTCTGATTCATTGGGAATGAATTGGAGTGTTACGATATGTTCTGATGCTGAGAGTTAAGTGTGTGAACACGATTTGGTAAAGGTAGCGGTGAGAGCCATGCAGGAGTACATGGTGGGTTGTCTCACTGGAACCGTCCTTAAGCACTGAGTTCTGTGTATATTGTCCAATGACTAGCTACTACCACACATTGGAATGCTTAAGTGCCCCTCTCGACTTATTAACCAACTTGATCTCTGTCCAGGAGTCGCAACTAGTTTCTAGTGTTTGTAGGTAGTGTTAGTAGTCTACCAAGTGGCACCTGGCCAGGTGGGCTTGGGACAAACTAGGCACAAGTGGCACGGTGTACCAAGCGTAGATCCATCCGGCGAGGTGGGCTTGGGAACCCTGTTCACATCGTTTGGGGCCATGAGCGACACCCCGGCCGGATCTCCTTGCGGATGGAACCCGAATAGGCGATAAACCTGGACTAGAGTCTCGTGTGGTTAGTCAGGTCGTGGCCGACACCCTCACCAGGCTTCCGCTTGAAGGTTGTCGAGATACATGACATGTGCGTGGCGGTAAGTGGCAAGAGCATGTGTGAAGAAGTACACCCCTGCAGGGTTAACATGATCTATTCGAATAGCCAGGTCCGCGGTTATGGACTTCTTGGATGCTTACATGGTACATAGACAACTTGAAGTGGATACTATAAAATGCTCAAGGCAAGTGTGAGTGCTATGGATGGCCTTCTCATAGGGAGACGGGGATGAATCCATAGTAGTGTATTGTGTGGTGATTAGTGGACTCGTGTGCGCCATATCACCTCAAAGAAGTTCGGGTAGTCGTAGAACAGGTTAGCCACAGAGTCAAAGCTGGCTTGCTGCAACTAAACCCCACATTACCCTCTTGATACAAATGCATGTATGATAGGATCTGATGTAAGTCTTGCTGAGTACCTTTGTACTCATGTTGCTTTATTTATGTTTTTGCAGCGGAGACTTCGGTCTTACTAGTGTCTTGTGGACTTCGACGAGTAGCTTGTACCTCAGCTACGATCTTGATCGGATGTTGTAGATAGTCAGGCTCTTCAGCCTTTTTCATTTGTAGATGTCTGTACTCAGACATGTAATGCTTCCGCTTGTTGCTTGTTTGCTCTGAATGTTGGGTCATGTGACCCCTATTTGTAATAAATGCTATGGTGGCTCTTTGAGCCTTATCTATACGAGTTGTTGAGTTATGCTGTGATGCCATGTTGTACAGCACATACTTGCATGTTATGCGTACGTGTAATGTGTATTGCTATGTGTGGGATCTGACTATCTAGTTGTTTATCCTTAGTAGCCTCTCTTACCGGGAAATGTCTCCTAGTGCTTCCACCCTGGTAGCTTGCTACTGCTCCGGAACACTTAGGCTGGCCGGCATGTGTCCTTCTTCGTTCCTGTGTCTGTCCCTTCGGGGAAATGTCACGCGATGAATACCGGAGTCCTATTAGCCTGCTACAGCCCGGTTCACCAGAGTCCTGTTAGCCCAGTGCTACAGCCTGGATTCACTCACTGATGACCGACACGTTCGATGCTGGGTCATGGATGCCTGTCCCTGTAAGTTTGTGCCACTTGGGGTATACGACTAGCCATGTCAGCCCGGACTCCTTATCATATGGATGCTAGCGACACTATCATATACATGTGCCAAAAGGCGCAAACGGTCCCGGGCAAAGGTAAGGCGACACCCGTGGGCATACCGTGCATGAGGCCGCAAAGTGATATGAGGTGTTACATGCTAGATCGATGTGGCATTGAGTCGGGGTCCTGACAGCTTTGGTATCAGAGCCTGACTGCCTGTAGGATTACCAAGCCAAACTGGTCGAAGTTGAGTCTAGAAATTCTTTAGTTATGTAAGGGAATTGATTGTGGGTTGGAACGTAAGGCTCTTTTTACTCCTTATACCTCATGGCCTTCTGATCTGAGTCATCCTATCTTTCCTACGGGGTTAAGGAACTAGGCTTTCTCTTCCGTCTATCAGGATCACGTGTTACTACTCTGTAGTCCCATAGGATTGGTTGATCAAAGTCATACCCAGTTTTTTGAGTACCTCCGGTGTAGCCTGTTTAGTACTATCCCGGAACCTTGAGTGATGATGTTGAGTATGTTACTACCCCGTTTTAGCAGAATGTCTCATTCTGAGCATTTTACTGCCGTTATGCTGCCAGAATTACCCTAGGAGTTCGAGAGATACTATTTTCCTTGTCCTACATTCTATAGCCTATAGTTGATGCTGATTCCGTCCGTGGTTTCGTTTCTCAGGATGTCATCAGCTAAGCGAAGTCCTGTTGCTCATAGCCAGAACCGCAGAGATGGTAGGGATGAGGATCCTCCCGACCAGCCTTCGTTGGCAGAATTCATGTTAGAGATGGAGAGGAACAAGCGTGAGTCTAACCGCTTGTTGGCACGTATCAAGGAGAACACCGCACATCAGTTCATAGGGTCTGCTACCATTCATGACTTCATTCGCTTGCACCCACCCACCTTTCATCATTCTATTGAGCCACTCGATGCAGATGACTGGCTCCGTAGCATCACTCATAAGTTGCATTCCGCAAACGTATCTGAAGATGACAAGGTCACCTATGCTACATACCACCTGGAAGGTCCTGCTAGTCTTTGGTGGCAGAACTATGAGGCTATGCTTCCAGCTAGCCAGATTCCTACTTGGAGGGATTTCATTGAGGCTTTTCGCGAGCATCACATACCTCAGGCCCTCATCGATCGCAAGAGAGAAGAGTTCTGTAGTTTCACCCAAAGTAAGATGGCTGTTGATGCTTACAGTAGAGAGTTTGAGAACCTCGCCCGCTATGCTTCAGAAGAGGTGTCCACGGACGCCAAGAAGCAAGCTAGGTTCCGGAAGGGTCTCAACCCCAAGTTGCATCGTGATCTCCACCTGCATCATTGTGATACATTCCAAGCTCTTGTGAACAAGGCCATTAATGCAGAGACAGCTCAACTCACTTACGATGAGTCTCGTAAGCACACCCGTGATTTGGGATCCTCCTCCGGTTCTAGTTCTCAAAAGCGCCGGATTTGGGTTCCAAACTCCGCTCTTCCTTCCGGTTATACACCGAGGCCATCTTATGTGGTGCCTTCCCCAGCTCAGTCGTGTGTTCCACCCAGGCTTATTGGTGGACCGGCTGCCAATGTGGGTCCACATCCTACCTCCAAGATTTGTTACAAGTGCGGAGAGCCAGGCCACATTGCCCGTATTTGCACTCAGACGAGAGTTGCTCCACCCCAGCCCGAGAAGTCTGTTGATCATGGTAAGCCATCACGCCAGATGATCAGTGCCATGTCAGCTCCCATTAAACATGGACGTGTGCATCACGTCTCAGCTAAAGACGCTCATGATGATCCAGATGTCGTTCTTGGTACACTCCTTGTCAACTGTCATCCAGCATCGGTTCTGTTCGATACTGGAGCGTCTCATTCATTCATTTCTGAAAGCTATGCCCGCTTGCACGACATGTCATTTTGTGATATGCCCTCCCCACTACTTATCCATACTCCTGGATCCAAATGGCAAACTTCTAGTGTAAGCCATGGTAACGAAATCCATGTTGACAGACTTGTATTCCTTGCTTCCTTGATATCTCTCAAGTCTTCGGATATTAACATCATCTTGGGTATGGACTGGATGACAGCTCATCATGCCAAGATTGATTGTTTTACCAGGTCTGTTCGGCTTACACATCCATCTGGCAAGATAGTCACTGTCTCCACCAGAGTTGCAAAGCGTCAGCTCTATTCCCTTAATGCCAGCCCTCTTCCAGACCTTGAAGATATCCCGGTAGTCCGTGACTTTCCGGATGTCTTTCCAGAGGAACTGCCAGGTGTTCCACCTGACAGAGATGTAGAGTTCGTCATAGATCTTATCCCAGGAACCGCTCCAATCTCTAGGAGACCTTACAAAATGGCACCCTTAGAACTAGCCGAGCTTAAGAAACAACTTGATGAGTCCTTGCAAAAGGGTTTCATCCGTCCTAGTTCTTCTCCTTGGGCTTGCCCCATCCTCTTCGTCAAGAAGAAGGATGGTACGGACCGGATGGTTGTAGATTATCGTCCCGTTAATTTGGTCACGATAAAGAACAAATATCCGCTCCCCAGGATCAACGACCTGTATGATCAGCTCGCTGGATCCTCAGTCTTCTCCAAGATGGATTTGAGGTTAGGCTACCACCAAATCAAGATCAGAAATGGGGACATTCCCAAGACAGCCTTTGTCACTCGTTATGGCCAGTACGAGTACACCGTCATGTCCTTCGGTCTAACCAACGCTCCAGCTACTTTCTCCCGCTTGATGAACTCGATCTTCATGGAGTACTTAGATAAATTTGTCGTGGTTTACCTCGATGATATTCTTATTTACTCGAAGAACGAGGAAGAGCATGCCGAACATCTTAGACTTGTGTTAGAAAAACTCAGAGAGCATCATCTTTATGCCAAGTTCTCCAAGTGCGAATTTTGGTTGACAGAAGTGACCTACCTATGCCACGTAATCTCTGGTAAAGGCATTGCTGTCAATCCCGAGAGAGTTAAGGCCGTTCTCGATTGGACTCCACCTGAAACCGTTAAACAAGTTAGGAGTTTCCTTGGTCTAGCCTGCTATTGTCGCCGCTTTGTTGAAAACTTCTCCAAAGTAGCTAAACCCCTCATGGAACTTCTTAAGAAAGATAAAAAGTTTGAGTGGTCCCCACAGTGTGAGTATAGTTTTCAGGAACTGAAATGGCGCCTCACTTCTGCTCCCATACTTGTGCCACTGGATTTCACTAAAGACTTTGTTATCTATTGTGACGCGTCACGACAGGGACTAGGTTGCATTCTTATGTAGGATCGTCATGTGATTGCCTATGCATCTCTACAGTTGCATCCACATGAGGAGAATTATCCTACACATGATCTAGAGCTTGCAGCCGTAGTCTATGCACTGAAGACCTGGCGACATTACCTTCTTGGTAAACATTGTGAGATTTACACCGATCACCAGAGTCTCAAGTATATCTTCACTCAACCAGATCTGAACCTTAGGCAAAGACGTTGGTTGGAGTTGATCTCAGATTATGATCTAGGGATTACCTACACCCCAGGCAAAGCTAATGTCATGGCTGATGCGCTAAGTCGTAAATCCTATTGCAACAACCTCATGTTGCAGCAGGGCCAACCACTTCTCCACGAGGAATTCTGTAAGCTTAATCTTCACATTGCTCCTCACGGATTCCTTTCTACCTTGGTGGCGAAACCTACCCTCGAGGATCAGATCATTACTAACCAGAAGTTTGATAGGGGTGTTATCCGCATCAAGCGAAACATTAAGAAGGGAGTTGGTGGATGTTTTTCTATGGATGATCGAGGTGTTGTCTTCTTTGAGAATCGCTTGGTGGTTCCCAAAAATCAACATCTGCGAGAATTGATTCTTGAGGAGGCGCATGAATCCCCTCTCACGATTCATCCCGGTAGCACTAAGATGTATCAGGACCTACGCCAGAGGTTCTGGTGGACTAGGATGAAGAGACAAATCGCCGAGTTCATTGCTAAATGTGACGTTTGTCGTTGCGTTAAGGCAGAGCATCAAAGACCTGCTGGCACCCTTCAGCCTTCAGCCATTCCTGAGTGGAAATGGGATAAAGTTGGCATGGACTTCATCACCGGCTTTCCCAGGACCAAGAAACGGAATAATGCTATCTTCGTAGTCGTTGATCGTCTCTCCAAAGTGGCGCACTTCCTACCTGTTCGAGAGAGTATCACGGATAGTCAGCTCGCTGACTTATATATTTCTCGAATAGTGTCACTTCATGGTGTTCCACTAGAGATCAATTCAGACCGTGGCAGTCTTTTCACTTCTCATTTCTGGGAGAGTTTCCAAACTGCCATGGGAACCCATCTTTCCTTCAGTACCGCTTTCCACCCTCAGTCAAGTGGTCAGGTGGAACGGGTCAACCAAATTCTCGAAGACATGCTTAGAGCTTGCGTTATCTCATTCGGTATGGATTGGGAGAAATGCCTTCCTTTTGCCGAGTTTGCTTATAACACTAGCTATCAGTCCAGTCTTAAGAAAGCTCCTTTTGAGATTCTCTATGGACGAAGATGTCGAACACCTTTGAACTGGTCAGAAACCGGTGAAAGACAATTCTTTGGACCGGACATGATCCAGGAGGCAGAAGAGCAAGTTCGCATCATTCGTGAGAATTTGAAAACAGCCCAGTCTCGTCAAAAGAGCCAGTATGATCATCATCATAAGGATATGACTTATGAAGTTGGCGACAAAGCTTACCTTCGGGTTACTCCTTTGAAGGTTACCCATCGTTTCGGTATCAAAGGCAAGTTGGCTCCTCATTACATTGGTCCCTTTCGCATTCTCGCTAAACAAGGAGAGGTTTCCTACCAGTTGGAACTACCCCTACATCTTTCCAGAGTGCATGATGTCTTCCACGTCTCGCAACTCAGGCGTTGCTTCTCAGATCCTATCCGCGGAGTGGACCACGAAACGCTTGATCTCCAAGATAACCTCACATACCGAGAGTACCCGGTTCGCATTCTTGATCAAGCAGAGCGTGTTACTCGACGTCATAACATCAAGTTTCTCAAGGTTTAGTGGTCTCATCATTCCGAGAGAGAAGCTACTTGGGAGCGAGAAGATTGTCTTCGACTGGAGTACCCTTCTTTCTTTCCGTCGACCCCTGAATCTCGGGACAAGATTCTTTCAAGTGGGGGCGAGTTGTCACATACCTAGTTCTGGTATGTTCGAGGCTAGCTAGTCATGTGTGCATCATGTTTAAATTCCATTTAAATTTTGAAATGGGGATTGGTGAAACCCTCAGAATCATTTCTGGAAATGACCCAAATAAAAATTGCTCCAAAAAGGTCCAAGAAAATGCTCATGTTGCTCTCTGAAAATATTGGACAAAGATAAAAGTCAAACCAATATTTTTAAGAGCCCATAAGTATTTATTTTGGGCAATTGGAATTAATGCATAAATATTTGCATTGGATATATATTTGTTATATATATAATATATGTCCAATAATTATGCTAGTTGCTGAGAAGCTCTGGAATAATTTAGTTAGCTCCTGCAAAAATTGGCATAAGGAAATAAAATGATTTAGTATTTTAATTAAATCAAAACAAATGTCAGAAAAATAGAAAAAGAAATAAAAGAGGAAAACCCTACCTGGACTTACCGCGGCCGGGCCTGGCCCAGCGGCCCAGCAGGCCGGCCCAGCCAGCTGGTCGCGCCAGTCGTCCCCTTCCTCGCGCCAGGAGGACAGGGGCACGCGCCGGCGCGTGCGGCCACGCGTCCGGCTGGGGCCACGTCTCCCCGCCACCTCCTGCTTCTCCCCCTCGTCGTCTGGATGCCCCGCACGACGCCACGCGCCGCCCCGACCGCTCTCACTCTCCCCCTGCTCTCTCCCTCGCCGTTTCCCCTCCTCACCGAACGCGCCCGCCATCGCTGCTGAGCACCACCGCAGCCACCGGCCATCCCTCGCCCTGCCACTGAGCCTAGAAGCTCCACCGCGACTGCCTTGCCCCCTCCACGGAGCTACGCGATGCCCAGAGGCACTGCTTCGTCGCCACCATCGTCGTCTTCGCCTCGGCCGCCGTGGATCGCCGCCGTCGATTCGCGACAACCCACGCTTCCCCGACCCTGCCGTCTGCACCATCCACCTCCCCGTGAGCCCCTGTTTCATCTCCCCTCTCTCCCCTGGTCGCGCTCGCCCTCTAGCTGCCGTCTCCACCATGGCCGAACCTTCGCCGCCGCCCGAGCTCGCCGTCGACGCAGCTCCGATGACCATTTGGTCACCCCGGCGAGTCCAACAAGCTCGTAAGGCCCCGGAGAGCATCCCTAGCGCTTTGCTTCTCTCGTCCTCGAGCTCCAAAACGTGCTCTCGTGCACGATCGAACTCCGGCGGCCGCAACCGAGCTCACCGCCGTCGACTCCGGCCATCCCAGGCCCAGCCACGGCCACCGCCCGACGTGCCATCGAGCTGGCTCTCCAACGCGCCTAGCCGCGCATCATTTCGAGCACCACAGAGGAAACCCGGGGCACAAGTACGCCGCGGATCTCGCCGGCGACTAACGGCCGGCGGGTTTGACTTGTTTGACCTGGGGTTTGACACCCCAGGGTCACTGACGCGTGGGCCATGCCCCCGTTTAGTTTAGGTGTTAGTTTAGTTAGCGCTAATTAACTCAGTTAATTAGTTGTCGCTCTGACAGGTGGGCCCAGGCTCTAATTAACCTAGGTTAGTGCTAACCTAACACTAACTAACTCTGTTAGTTAGATGTTACACTGACATGTGGGTCCCAGCCGTCAGGTTTGACCTGGGCTGGCGCCTTTGACCTGCTGATGTCACGCTGACGTCAGGCTGATGCCATTATTTATTTTCTGGAATTAGTTTAATTCTTTTAAATCAGGAAATTCCAGAAAATTAGCAAAACTTCAAAAAATCATAGAAATTTAACCGTAGCTCAGATTGAAATAATTTATATATGAAAAATTATCAGAAAAATGCAATCTTTCCATTTGTACTAGTTTCATGCATGACAAACCAACTTATACCTACTGTATAAGTGATAACATATAAATGGCATTTTAAGAGACTTAATTTAGAGTTGCATTTGAACCCTTGGTTCAAATGGATCTCTTCCAAATAAAAGCTAGTTGCATTAGCTTAATCAGCATCACATCTACATGCCATGTTCATGCATCATATTGTTGCATATGCTTGTGTATTGATTGCCGACACCATTCCTTCTCGATAGGTCCTGCTCCGGAGACCGTTCCAGAGTACCTGTCTGAGGAGCAGTGCCCCCTTGTTGATCTACCAGGCAAGCAACCCCCCCCCCCTTGTTCATTCCGATACAATCCTACCCTCTCGCTCCTGCTCTCAGTTATTGCATTAGAACAACAACCATTCATCTGCTACTTTGTGCTGCAGTAGTTGAACCCATTCCTCTGCATGACCTCTCATTGCCACAGTAAATAGTTGAAACCCACTAGCATGTGTAGGAGTTGATTGAGCCATGTTGTGTTCCTACCATGCCATGCCTGCTATTGCTTAGAGTTTTGTCAGGTCTGATTCACTGGGAATGAATTGGAGTGTTACGATATGTTCTGATGCTGAGTGTTAAGTGTGTGAACACGATTTGGTAAAGGTAGCGGTGAGAGGCCATGTAGGAGTACATGGTGGGTTGTCTCACTGGAACCATCCTTAAGCACTGAGTTCTGTGTATGTTGTCCAATGACTAGCTACTACCACACATTGGAATGCTTAAGTGCCCCTCTCGACTTATTAACCAACTTGATCTCTGTCCAGGAGTCGCAACTAGTTTCTGGTGTTTGTAGGTAGTGTTAGTAGTCTACCAAGTGGCACCCGGCCAGGTGGGCTTGGGACAGACTAGGCACAAGTGGCACGGTGTACCAAGCGTAGATCCATCCGGCGAGGTGGGCTTGGGAACCCTGTTCACATCGTTTGGGGCCGTGAGCGACACCCCGGCCGGATCTCCTTGCGGATGGAACCCGGATAGGTGATAAACCTGGACTAGAGTCTCGTGTGGTTAGTCAGGTCGTGGCCGACACCCTCGCCAGGCTTCCGCTTGAAGGTTGCCGAGATACATGACATGTGCATGGCGGTAAGTGGCGAGAGCATGTGTGAAGAAGTACACCCTTGCAGGGTTAACATGATCTATTCGAATAGCCAGGTCCGCGGTTATGGACTTCTTGGATGCTTACATGGTACATAGACAACTTGAAGTGGATACTATAAAATGCTCAAGGCAAGTGTGAGTGCTATGGATGGCCTTCTCATAGGGAGACGGGGATGAATCCATAGTAGTGTATTGTGTGGTGATTAGTGGACTCGTGTGCGCCATATCACCTCAAAGAAGTTCGGGTAGTCGTAGAACAGGTTAGCCACAGAGTCAAAGCTGGCTTGCTGCAACTAAACCCCACATCTTATGTTGAGTACCTTTGTACTCATGTTGCTTTATTTATGTTTTTGCAGCGGAGACTTCGGTCTTACTAGTGTCTTGTGGACTTCGACGAGTAGCTTGTACCTCAGCTACGATCTTGATCGGATGTTGTAGATAGTCAGGCTCTTCAGCCTTTTTCATTTGTAGATGTCTGTACTCAGACATGTAATGCTTCCGCTTGTTGCTTGTTTGCTCTGAATGTTGGGTCATGTGACCCCTGTTTGTAATAAATGCTATGGTGGCTCTTTGAGCCTTATCTATATAAGTTGTTGAGTTATACTGTGATGCCATGTTGTACAGCACATACTTGCATGTTATGCGTACGTGTAATGTGTATTGCTATGTGTGGGATCTGACTATCTAGTTGTTTATCCTTAGTAGCCTCTCTTACCGGGAAATGTCTCCTAGTGCTTCCACCCTGGTAGCTTGCTACTGCTCCGGAACACTTAGGCTGGCCGGCATGTGTCCTTCTTCGTTCCTGTGTCTGTCCCTTCGGGGAAATGTCACGCGATGAATACCGGAGTCCTGTTAGCCCGCTACAGCCCGGTTCACTGGAGTCCTGTTAGCCCAGTGCTACAGCCTGGATTCACTCGCTGATGACCGACACATTCGATGCTGGGTCATGGATGCCTGTCCCTGTAAGTTTGTGCCACTTGGGGTTTACGACTAGCCATGTCAGCCCAGACTCCTTATCATATGGATGCTAGCGACACTATCATATACGTGTGCCAAAAGGCGCAAAGGGTCCCGGGCAAAGGTAAGGCGACACCCGTGGGGATACCGTGCGTGAGGCCGCAAAGTGATATGAGGTGTTACATGCTAGATCGATGTGGCATTGAGTCGGGGTCCTGATATTGCAATGAAGTAAAACTCCAGATAACTGCACGTGAGCTCGACTCAAAGCCTTGGCCCTAGCCTAAACACTAAGGACTACACGCCAAACATGAAAATTGGGGCCAGCCATGGCTCTATGCAGCAGTGCACGCGGTGACCATGCGTGTGCATGATGCCAGCATGCTTGTCGCCACGCTCTGAGTGCCGCCAAGCCCTCTGTTCGGCGCGTGCTCGCTTCCCCGCCTCCCTAACCTCGCCAAACCTCACCACCATCATTGTCCTGACTCCATTAACTCCCTCCTGGTGCTCGCCGACGCCGGAGCTTGCCACAACGAGCACGGGCGTGGTCCGGCCAACCAACAGTGTGTTGTGCACTGTGTTTGTCGCCATCCCCTCGTTCCTGTGCTCGACTCCGCCCCGCTCATAGTGCCCGCATGAGCTGCATCGCCTTCCCCCTCGCTCCAGGTGTCCTCCGGCGGAGCCAAAACCCCTCACCCTGCTCGGCTATAAATCCAGCCCTCCTCGGCCCTCTCGAGCATCACCAGTTCCTCTCACACACTCCACAAGATCGTACGAAGTCGTAGCCCGGCCAGGCAGGCCTCGGGCCGCCGTCCCCGAGCTCGATCTCGTCGGCGATCCCCCATGTCCGTCCTCGCCACTCCAGCCCCTCCCAAGCTCAGGCGACTCTTCCGGAGCCTCCATCATGCTTCAGTGGTGCCGTCCGACTCGGTTGGAGCCATTGGGGCAGCCCCTCATCGCCGTCATCTCCAACTCCGTTGACCACAGCCCTCTGCTGCCACTGGAGAGGCTCATTCTGTCGCCGTCTGACCACCCCTAGCTGTTCTACGGGTACAGCCAGGTGCACCTCTCTCTTCTCCTTCAATCCATCACGTCAAATCGGGCCAAGTCGCCCTCCTCGCCTGTGTGTGCTCTGGTGAAGCCCCGCCGTGCCCTATTTCTCTCTCCCCCTCCCTCTCACCTGACTAGCAGGGCCCGCTGTCAGCCACTCTGGCCACAGCCGAAGCGGTACGAGTGGAGGCGTCCCGCAGGGATTACGCCTTCGACGTGAAACCCCCTATTCTGTTTATATTAATTCAAATTAAAATATTTCCAGAGAGATTCAAACAGCCACAACTTTTTAACCATAAGTCCAGATGAATTGATTCTTTTTGCATTGTGTTCTGTATGAAAATCTCCAGCAGCACACTAAAGATGAGATTTTTCTCTATTGCCTAGATTTTTTGGTGAATTTCAGAGTGTTTCTTGATGTTTTCTTTTTGTGTTTTTGAATTGATTTCAGAAGGTGAAGCTTGTCTTGAGGATCACCAGGAGGAGTTTGACCCTCATCTGCACTAAGGCAAGCCACAACAACATTGTGATTTATTTTCAACTTGAATGAGTAAATTAGTTCATGCATTTAAATCACCTAGTTAAATAGTTATTTTGATGCTGTTGAAAGCTTGATTATGTTGACATGTTGATTTACAGTAAGTTAAAAGTTAACTAAGTTAGTTTAAGTTATTATGAGTTATGCTAAATTATGAAGAAATAAATTTCTTATGAAAAAGAACTAGTTTGGATAATATTTTCTTGGGTAAGAAAATAATTATGCTAAGATATTACCATGGTTATTTGCTGAATAAACATGACCAGCATAGTGCCTTGAGTTTCTGGAATGTTTGGTTAGTGCTTGATATGGTTGACCCGGTATTGTTCTCATGATTAGTAAAGCATGTTACGTGAGTGCATTTGCATGGAATATCATGACACCGATTATTTTTACTTTAAGTTGAACCTGATAATAAATCAACTTGAACATATCGTTGATCGGGTCATGGTGCCACTGAATCGAGTTTTTCCCAGTGCAACCACATTTGCCTTTACGGGAAGGCCTTTATTAGGTACATTGTCATGCCTCTGGTCGGTACCTCCAACGAGGGAAGGTTATGGGCGTGCGGTACCCTGGCCCGGTAAGCAGACATAACCTTGTGTGCCCGTTGATGTTGTTATGGTACCTTGTCCCAGTTTGGGACAGTTTATGTTTTGCCACGATGGTGGCCATTGGTGTCTTTGGTAGACACGGGGCCACCCATGACTTAGCCCAGTGGGTAGTTAGTCGGAGTGGCCGGGAGAGTGTCATGGCAATGGAGGGGTTCTGTTGGAATGCCGTTGGTCCACCCGAATGGGAGTGCAAGGCCATGCGTTCCTTGGTGTGTGTACAGTGCGCTACCTCTGCAGAGTGTATTAAATCTATTGATAGCCGAGTCCACGGTTACGGACACACTCGAAAGTAGGTCACACCATGGGTCAATGTTTTAATAAACCTTGCACGCTAAATTAATAACATGGCACTGTTGGAAAGAGGATGGTTGTAAAACCATGTTGATGATGATGACCAAGTTGTTGGTCCGTTTGTGATCCGAGGAGGATCGCCATTTGGTAACGAGGTAACCTGTTTGATAACCATGTTGTTGGTCCGTTTGTGATCCAGAGAGATCACCGTTTGGTTACGTGGTAACCCGTTTGGTAAGCAAGTCCATGGGACTTGAGGCACAATGTAAGTGCATCTAGTTCCACCCCTAGTTGGTTTTGGAGTATTGACGACAAAGTTGGTTGAGGGACTAATGCGTTTGTGAGAATTGCAGGATAACACAGGTAGTGTCCCTCATTGATTTGGTTTACCTACCGGAGATGACCCCTAAAAATGTATGAAGACATTGAAGATAATGGTGGTATGTGAAGATATTCATATTGAAGACTATGACATGAGAAGACATTGAGTGAAGATTATGGAGCGCGAAGACTGTGTGATTTCATTGTTTCCTTTTCTTCTTTGTTGAGTCATGGGAACCACCGTACTGTTAAGTGGGGTCCAAGTGAACTAAGTCAGAATGACTGAAGTGATGCTCAACCCAAATCCTATGTATTCGAGCGAAGACAATGAGAGCAAATCTTATCCAGAGCTGGATGAGTCAGCTTTGCTTGTAGCCCAAGTAAAGTTGCTGTGTGTGTTTGAAATCTAACCGTTGGAACACGTGTCAGTTCCCTAGTAACCCAGGGTCATTTCGGACATATCAGGTCGGGTTGCCCAGTGGCTATAAATAGCCCACCCCCTACACCATAAATTGGTGGCTACTTAGAGTTAGTGCACGACTTTTGACGTTTGAGAGCAACCCAGCTCGAAGCCTTTGAGAGAGAGAAATCCTTGCGAGGACCAATCCCAAACACCCAGAGCCAAAGTTTATTAGGCATCACTGAAGTCTTTCTGTTTGTGTGACCTGAAGACTTATTACACTTGAGGACTGTGAATCCTCCAGCCGGTTAGGCGTCGTGTTCTGAGCATCCAAGAGTCATTGTGGATTGCCGGTGAACGAAGTCTGTGAAGGTTTGGAAGTCTACCTTTGAAGACTTACCAGAGTAATTGGGCGAGGACTGGGTGTCCTTAGCTCAAGGGGAATAAGGTGAAGACACGGTCTTCTGAGTTAAATCTCAGCCTCCCTAACCAGACGTACAGTTGTCACAGCAACTGGAACTGGTCCAACAAATCCTGTGTCTTCAACAAGTGACTGGTTCTATCCTTTCCCATCCTTTATTTTGAGTTTGTCTTCATGAAGTCAGTGCCTATCTGTCATACCTGTTTGACTTCATTGCTTGACTACTATCGTTGATTGGCTTCATACTATCTTCCATCCTGATCCTTACTACTTAGCTACTATTAGTCCTGTGCTTTCACATCATTGCATACTTGACTATGGTTTGCTTACAGTAGTTTATCTTCCGCTGCATATCAATTAGGGCATTTCGATTTTTTGTCTTCGAAACTTCCAAGTTTTGAAGACTTTCATAAAAATTGCCTATTCACCCCCCTCTAGTCGATACTAGCACTTTCAATTGGTATCAAAGCAAGGTACTCCCTTGTTCTGTGTGATTTGGTTTAACCACCTGGAGTTTTAGCTATGTCGACTGCAGGGATAATCAAAGTCTCCGCTGCTTGTCCCATGTTCGATGGAACTGAATATCCCTACTGGAAGAATAAGATGCGTATGCATCTTGAAGCCATTGATGTCGACCTCTGGTATGTCGTCAAGAACGGCGTTCCCAAAACTAGTGAAGGTGTCACCCCTACTGATGTCAAGAAGTTCATTCAACTGGACTCTACTGCAAAGAACATAATCTGTGGTCATCTGACCAAAGGATAGTATGGCCGTGTGAGTGCTCTGGAAACGTCGAAGCTAGTCTGGGACTGGCTATCCAAGGTCAACGAAGGCGTCGCAACCCAGAGAGATCAAAGGATCAGTGTTCTTCGCAACCTCTTCAACCGCTTCAAGAGAAACGACAATGAGAATGTCCAGCTCACATTCGATCGCCTCACTGACATCACAAATGAGCTTCAAGCTCTTGGCGCAACTGAGATTACCAAGCATGAAATCGTCAAGACACTGCTGAGATCACTTGACAGCTCCTTTGACACTCTTGCCCTCATGATACAAGAATGTCCTGACGTCAAGACACTCGATCCGTCTGATATACTTGAGAGGCTCAACACACATGAGTTCCAGCTTTCTGAGAAAAGAGATATTTATGGTCCCAACTATGGTCATACTCGCGCTTTGAAGGCAAAAGTTGTTTCCTCATCTGAAGAAGAATCTGACTGCAGTTCTGATGTTCCTGAAGACATTGGAAAGGAAATTTCTATGCTCGTGAAGAAGTTTCAGAAATTCACCAAGAAGAAAGGCTTCAGAAAGTCTTCACGATCCAGCTCAAGGAATGATGAAGCTTCCACCCATGACCACAAGAAGAGAACCTGCCACAAGTGCAAGAAACCTGGTAACTACATATCTAAGTGTCCACAGTGGGACAATGAGAAGAAGAAGAAGAAGAAGAAGAGCAAGGAATATGATTCTGATGACAAGAAGAAGAAGAAATCCTCAAAGTCTTCTTCTAAGTCTTCTTCCAAGTCTTCATCACACAAGAAGAGCTCATCTGGCAAGGCTCGTGCTTTTGTTGGAAAGGAAATGGAGTCTGACCCTGGCATTACAAGTCTGGCTCTAGCCACAGCCTATGTTGCCAAGTCCATCTTCAACACTAAAGACAATGACTTCCACACCAACGCTGAAGCTGATGACGAAGACGATCCTACTCCCACCTACTGCTTCATGGCACGTGGTGCCAAGGTAAAATCACGTGATGCTTACTTTCAAACATCAAGTGAAGATGACTCTGATTGTGAATCCAAACCCAGCTACAAAACACTTGCTAAAATTGCAACTGAACAACAAAAGGCTATGGAACATACTCAAAAACTGTTAGACAAAAGCGATGACCTGCTGGACGCGGAAATGACCCGTTCACAGTCCTTAGTTGAAGATATAAAAAATATTCATGCTAAGTACCAAGAACTTGAAAGTTGTCATGAAACGCTCTCAACTACTTATGAAAGGCTCTCCTATGATTATCTTCAAAGGAAGCAAGAGCTTGAGAAATTGAGAGCGGCTCATGAAGATCTTCAAAAAATGAATGAGTCACTTCGCGCTCAATAGATCAGTCCCGCTCAGGATGGATTTGAACCACCATGTCTAAAATGCATTGAGCGTGATAACACTACATCTGTTGCTGAATATTCTACTGCTGCTACTGTTTCATTGTCTTCACCTACTGATGTGGTTACTAACCCCTCTGTGGAGGATACCACTACTATTGCTGATGAAAATGCTAGGTTGAAGGCATTGCTTGAAACAGGGATGTATAAAAGTCTGAAAGGGCATCAGACACTTTGCGATGTCCTCAAAAAGCAGATTCTGAACCGAAACCCTAGGAAAGAGGGTGTTGGGTTCGAGAGGAAAATGAATGTTGATGGCTAGTACTGGAAGCCTGAGCAGTACCCCAAAACCACATGGGTTGCTACAAAGGAACCTTCAGTAGATCCATCCACTTTATCTGGCTTTACCTGTGCTAATCCTATTATCATTGATGAATCCTTTGATGCAAACTATAAGCTTTTCAAGAATCAGAATGGTGAAGTGTTTGCCAGGTATATTGGTACTAACTGCAGGAATGGACCACCTATGAAGAAGATCTGGGTACCTAAGCAGTACATTGAGAATCTTCCTGTGAATGTCGTCATGACACCACCAAGGAAGAAGACAAAACCCAGACCTATGGCTTCATATGGCCCAAAGGCTTTATACAGATACAAGACTCATCTGAGTCACCGTAACGGCAATGTTTTGCAGGGAAATCATACTCAGACTCATGAATATGAGCGTGTGTCTTCAAACCGCTATGTTCATAGAACTAAGAACTTTTCTGCTTATTCATATGAGTATCATCCATCTCCTGCAAGGCTATTTGCTAGGGCTTCAAAGCCAAAATTCTCAGATGCTGCACTTAGACTCATTGCTTCTAAGCCACCCCTGAAGATGTGGGTGGAGAAGAAGAATTAACTTTCTTTTGCAGAGAAAGGTCTCCAGCCTGCTATCAAAGGCGTCCGATGCTATTGCTGGGGACCTAAAACACATTATGGATGCATGTTAAAATGTCTTACTACATATTTCACATCTGAATCGCTTACCAGTCATACTATTTGTACTAACCTTGATCTAAGCTGTGACAATCCTTGTGTGTGTCAAATGCTTATGCTTCACAACACTCTTTGTGAAGCCTATCCTCCTAACTGCACTGTAGGGCATGTCACCAAAAGCTTCAGAATGGATTATGGACAGTGGATGCACAAATCATATGACTGGTGATCGAAGTCTTCTCATGGACTCAACCTTACGTCCATCCGATAAGAGTCACATCACATTTGCTGACAATGGTAAAAGCAAGGTCCACAGCTTGCCGTATGTCTTCTCACAAAAGCTTCAGAATGCTGGCTCTGGCATCAAAGGCTGGGGCATGCTGGCATGAGGAACTTACACTCACTCGTCAAGAAGAAGCATGTCATAGGCATCGAGGATGTCAAGTTCAAGAAGGATCATTTGTGTGGTGCCTGCGAAGCTGGAAAAATGACCAGGGCAAAGCACCCCCTCGAAGACAATCATGATAACATCTCAACCCTTCGAGCTGTTACACATGGACTTATTTGGACCTACTCACTACTCCACCCTCACAACAACTGCCTGTCTCTATGTCTTCGTAATTGTTGATGACTACTCATGATACACATGGGTGCATATAATTCTCTACAAGACTGAAGTGCAAGATGTCTTCAGACGCTTCGCCTATCGAGCAATGAACAATTATGGCGTGAAGATCAAGCATATCAGAAGTGACAATGGAACTAAATTCAAGAACACCGAACTTGATCTTTATCTGGATATAATGGGAATCACTCATGAGTTCTCTGCTCTACACACCTCAGCAAAATGGCATCATTGAGCGCAAAAACAGAACCCTCATTGAGATGGCTCGAACAATGCTAGATGAATACAAGACACCAAGAAAGTTCTCGCCTGAAGCCATTGATACAGCATGTCACATCATCAACCGTGTGTACATCCATAAGCTTCTGAACAAAACATCCTATGAGCTCCTCACTGGCAAGAAGCCAAATGTCAGTTACTTCAGAGTATTTGGAGCTAGGTGTTGGATCAAGGATCCCCATCACAAGTCAAAATTTGCACCTAAGGCTCACGAAGGCTTCATGCTTGGCTATGGAAAGGACTCGCACTCCTACAGAGTCTTCAACCTCTATCTTTACAAAATCATCGAAACTGTGGATGTGAGATTTGATGAAACCAATGGTTCACAGAGAGAGATTCTGCCAAGTACACTAGACGAAGCTCCCCCCAGCGAAGCTATCAAGCTGATGGGAAGTGGTGAAATCATGCCCTCTGAAGCACAGCCTGAAGAGGAACTTATCATTTCTGCACCTAACCAACCTGAAGACAATGCTCAGACCGAAGACAATCCTCCCAATGATAACAATGATCAGCAAGAGCAAAATCTTCATACAGTTCATCCTCGAGTTGCAAATGAAGTACAAATTGAGAAGATAATTGACAGCATCAATGCGCTTGGTCCACTTACTCGCTCAAGAGCAACAGAGTTAGCAAATTTCTGTGGGCACTTTTCGTTTGTATCAATATCAGAACCCAAGAAAGTTGCTGAAGCCTTTATGGAACCTGAATGGATTCAAGCTATGAAAGAAGAACTTCAACAGTTCAAGCTGAACAATGTTTGGGAACTTGTCAAGAGACCTGACCCTCGTAAGCATAACATTATTGGAACAAAATGGATATCAAAACAAGCAAGATGAGCATGGTCAAGTCGTCAGAAACAAAGCACGTCTTGTGGCTCAAGGATATACTCAAGTAGAAGGAATTGACTCCGATGAAACATTTGCTCCCGTTGCTAGGCTTGAAGCTATCCGCATACTGCTAGCCTACGCTAATCATCACAACATCTTGCTATATCAAATGGATGTGAAGAGTGCATTTCTCAACGGCAAGATTGAAGAAGAAGTATATGTAGCTCAACCACCTGGTTTTGAAGATCCAAAGCATCCTGATATGGTGTACAAGCTAAACAAAGCACTGTATGGCCTCAAACAAGCACCCCGCGCTTGGTATGATACGATCAAAGACTTCTTGAAGAGCAAAGGCTTCAAACCTGGATCCCTCGATCCCACACTCTTCACGAAGACATATGATGGCAAACTATTTGTGTGCCAAATATATGTGGATGACATTATCTTCGGCTGCACCAACTAGAAGTACAGTGATGAGTTTGGATACATGATGCAAGAGCAATATCAGATGTCCATGATGGGTGAGCTGAAGTTCTTCCTTGGTCTTCAAATTCGTCAGCAAAGAAATGGCATCTTCATATCTCAAGAAAAATACCTCAAAGATTGCCTAAAGAAGTTTGGAATGGAAGACTGCAATGGTTATACGACGCCAATGCCAGCCAAACACCATCTTGGTCCCGACGACAATGGTAAAGAGTTCGATCAAAAGGTATACCGCTCCATGATTGGTTCTTTACTTTATCTATGTGCATCTAGGCCAGATATTATGCTTAGTGTTTGCATGTGTGCTCGATTCCAAGCGGCACCAAAGGAATCGCATCACTTAGCTGTGAAGCGAATTCTTAGATATTTGGCTTACACCCCAACACTCGGATTATGGTATCCAAAGGGCTCAAAATTTGACCTGGTTGGATTCTCGGATGCTGATTATGCTGGTGACAAGGTGGATCGCAAGTCTACATCAGGCACATGTCACTTTCTAGGTCGATCACTTGTCTGTTGGTCTTCAAAGAAACAGAACTGTGTATCACTCTCAACTGCTGAATCTGAATACATAGCTGCTGGATCCTGTTGTGCTCAGCTTCTATTGATGAAGCAAACTCTCAAGGACTATGGCATCAATCTGAAACAAGTACCTCTCTTCTGCGACAATGAAAGTGCCATCAAGATAGCCAACAATCCAGTCCAGCACTCGAAGACAAAGCACATTGAAATTCGTCATCACTTTCTTAGAGATCATGTCATAAAGAAAGATATTGACATCATTCACGTCAACACTGAAGAGCAACTTGCAGATATCTTCACAAAGCCCTTTGATGAAAAAAGGTTTTATAAGTGACGTGTGAGCTAAATATCTTGGAATCCTCAAATGTCCTGTGATCAGGCACACATCCTAACACTTATGCATATTGACGACTTAGATGTGCAACACACAAAGTAATGTATATCTTCAATCAATGAAGACTTACGCTCTGAGTGTGAATACATTAATGTGGAATATGACTTCGGAGCGCCACGATAATTGTGCGCCGTGTCTGGGTCTAATACTTCCTATACGATGGGTAACGCCACCACCAAAATTTCCTTGTTTGAAGTGTTTCAATCATGGTGTTATTTTTGCAAAGACTTCGCATTTGGTTTGTCTTCAGTTTCAATTTGTCTTCATGATTTTCTGCACTATGATGATTTGATTGCTTTCTGATATATATACATATACTAGTGTTCTGTCCTCTACAACATTCACTTATAGCTATGTCTTCAATTTGAATCTTTTGAACTAAGTGAATGTGATCAGACCCTAATCTCTCTATGCTTTCTATCTCAAACTCTATCTGTCCAAATCATATGCATTCTATTGAAACTTTCAAATGTCTTCTCTGCGTCCTAGTCAGCAGAAGGCACAGAGACAAACATTAAGTCTGTTTTAAATAACTCATCTTTATTGTTGAAATCCGGAGAAGCCGGAACAACCATCCAACATGCCTCGCGGGCGTGGGAACATGGGACAACTCTGAGTATGTTGCATGCTTGCCACGTGCCCCTCAGATGTCAACCGCCAGGGGCACCAGCGTAATTGCGCTATGCCGCACACCGAGTTATAAATACTTGTCCCCTGCGGTAAAGAAATCCTTCTTCCACCTCTCCACCTCGTCAAAACCCTAGCGCCACCGCTAGCTCTCGACGACGCCGGTGACGAAGCGCTTAGCTGCCGCGACTTCTCCGACGCCGTCCTCACGCCGGCCGCGGACATCGTCCTCTCCGCCATCGCCGTAGGTGTCCTCCGTCGCCAAGTTAGGGCACGGTGGGCTGAACTGCTCGTCTCCTATTCATCTCATCTAGCAGTTCTTCGTGCGGTAATTATAACTCTATTTTTACCACCTTTTCAATCTTCAAGATTCATCCTTTTTACCAAAAGTGGTTTCTGCCTACACAATGTTAGATCTATTCTGTCTGCATCTCATACTGCCTAGTCTATTCACTTAACTTTCATATCCAGTTTGATTCCTCACTTGTACTTATTCACGGATTCGTACAAATCTGGAACCAACTCACAACACATAAGTGAATGTCTTCGCATCATGAGGTCAATGTCTTCAAACTGATTTATCTTCAAAATCTTCTGAGAATGCATATGACCTCTTCCCCTTCCCTCGCATCTCTAATGCTGTCACAGGTACATGTCCGTGGGAGAATCCCTTGGTTCTCATAGTCTGCATTCATTTGCAGAATACTTACAGCATCATATCAACTCTCCTGAAGCCAGTTCCTGCTTGACCAGCAAGCGTAAGTCTTTGAAGCCTTTGAACATATTAAAGCCATTCAGTTTGAAGTTCATGGCTGCAGAAAAATCAGCAAGGAAGGGTGGCAGACAGCATCGAGAGGGAACATCCAAAGATCTGCCTGATGACCTAGCAGAGCTCTACAAGACAGATCCTGAAGAGACTTATCATCAGCGCAAGACACGAATCCAATGGATTCAACACTATTGGGTTGAAGAATGGTTCAAATACAAATTCGTGACCAAGGAATATGCAGAGAATAATGCTATCAAGAGTCCTTGGGGCGATATTCTCTATCGAGGCCTTCAACTCAAGAACAGAGCTGAGGCTATTGCACAAGGTTTCTATCCCTGCATGGTCCGTGGACCTCAGCCTGAGAACGCCGATCCCACATCATTACTCTGGTGTCGTGATGATGCTCTCTTCAAGCGAAACTTTCAGCACGCCAAGGCTTCGGCCAAGGAAAACAAGAAGTCATTGGGATTAGACTTCAACCCTGGTCCCTCTGCTCCTCGTGCTGACGGCTCTCTTGATGCAGAACCTAATGTCATTGGCCCCTTCTCCAACCTCGATGGCCTCATCACCTACATCTTGGTCCAAGGTGCCAGGGTAGATCATTCTGATAATGATGCTGACACTGATGAAGCCCCAGCTCCTCCTCCAAAGCCGCAGAAGCAAAAGAAGCCAAAGGCTTCTAAATCAGCACCTCCAAAAGCTTCACATGCGAAGCCACTGGCCACTGCACCTCCTGAAGACAGTGTGCAGTCTACAGATCAATCACGTATCTCCAAGAGAACGGAGAAGAAAAAGCAAATTTTCAGGCATACTGATCAAACCTTGACTCCTGCTGCCATTCTGCGTGAAGAACCCATCGATCTGTCCAGCAATGAAGATCTTGCAGATGATGCCCTTGAGCAACTGATCAAGAGCAAGGAAGAAGCAGAGATCTTCAACAACTTGCCTCTCTTTGATGTGGCAATCATCCATAACTTCATTGATGAGTGGTTCGACACCCCAAATCTCAGCTTTGAAGATCTGCAGCTTCCCATTGGCCTCAGCGTTGCCTTCAATGGTGCCATTGCTTCTGAGCTAGCTCTCGCTCAGCGCATCATTGAGCTGAAGAACAAGATTGACTATGAAAAGGCTCAGTTCAAGAAGCATGTTGCGAAGCTCAGTGTGCAAGACGTCAGAAACTTCAAGGTCATGCTGCATGAGCTTAAAGAAGCTTTTCTTAAGAAGCGCGAAGAAGCTCAGGGCTCTCGTGAGTGCATGAAGAGTTTGGCTGACAAGTGTGTGCTTGCCTACAATGAGGCTGAGAAGCGCAAGTCTCTTGGCCATCCTGGCATTGACCCCAGGATGGCTGCAAAGAAAAAGAAGAAGCTCTCTACTGCCCAACATGTGCCTTCAATTCAAGAAGCACCTCGCATTATCTTCCCCAGCAGCATGACTGACTCTAAGCCAAAAGTCCTATCAATCGCTTCAGAACAGAAGAAGACGAGGGCTGCTGAGGCTGAAGCCAGAAAAAGGAAGAATCCTGAAGCCTCTGATGCAGCTCCCTCCAAGAAGAAGCGCAAAACCAAGAAGACTAGGGCTGCTCCCACAGAGCCCTTAGTTGTTGAACCCATTTCAGTGGTTCGCCCTGCGTCTGAACATCATGAAAGACGGATGATAGTTCATGAGCCTACTCCCTCAGAGGCTCATGAAGCTGAAGACATTCCAGCAGCTAACCCACCGTTGCTGAAGACATTGGTCATGATGACAATGTTGAAGATGATGAAGTTCTTCCTCAGATCGAACACAACGTGTTATCATCTCCTGTTCTCACGAACAGCGAACTCATTAGCATTGGTCATCCTCTGATGCCAACTGATCAGGATGCATCGTGGGCTGATCACCCACAGCAACAAGACTCCCCAAGTACTCCCCAACAACAACAACAAGCTACACCACCCGTGCAAGAAGAAGATGAAGACTTTGAGGCCCAGCCAACTCCATCTCCAAAGGTGTTGCCAGCATTTCGCAGGCTTCGCAAAGGACAAAGGCCTCAAGTCCCTCTTTCGAGCATTCCAGAAGGAGTGCAACACCAACCTGTTGCACGTCAAGTGTTTTCTGAACCCACTCCAACTGTGAATGTCTCCGTGTCTGAAGCCCAAGCTGCTGAAGACAATCCGGCTGCATCAGCCGATGAGAATCAAGAAGACGTACGTGTCCCTACTCCCCCTGTTATTGAAGAAGCTGTTCCTGATGTGAACGTGCCAGTGCCCGATCCTCCAGCTCGTCAAGTGCAGGTTGAAAATCCTGAAGCTGCCACCACCAACGCCAATGAAGCCAATGACATAGTCATGGCTGAAGCCAATGTGGAGCTTGCACCAACCAGTGTGCCTGAAGCCAATGAGGCCACTGTCCCTAAAGCACCTGTTGTGCAGCCTGAAACCTCAGCTGTTGCCATTGCTCCTGTTCCGCCACCAAGGCCCCATACAATAGATCAAGAATATAGTCATGGTCAGCTAACCACTGTCCGATGGCCCATTCTGGTCCCTCCGCCTACTGCCTCTGGACCTCAATTTGATTATCATGTTGAGCATAGGCCTCAGGTCCAGAAGCCAAAGCCAAGACTGCCAAGGTTCCTAGGCACCGCTAATTCTACAGGGTGCTTCAATGCCAATGGTTTCAAAAGCCACAATACCTTCTTTGACAGCGCCAAGAACGCCTACTCAAAGCCAAGAATATCATCTGATCGGTTCTGGAGCTATCAGCAGAGAAGCTATTACTCCTGCGTTCTGTATGATCAAGGGCGCATTTTCCCTCGTATGCGCCTCGACAATGAAGCCATTGCTGGACTGCCGTGCTTAGAAGAAGCACTTGACTGCTTTCGTGATGCTGGTCTGCTCAACTTTGTGACAGACAAGGAACACTGGAATGAAGAACTATTGCTTCAATTCTATGCTACCCTCCATATTCGCGGCTACAACAGAGATGTCAAGACATGGGTTCTCGAGTGGATGACCAGAAATGTTCATCATGAAGCCAAAGCTCTGGATATCATTGAGCTTACAGGCCTACCCGCTCCCGGAGAGCTATATGAACCTGATTGTCAACTACACCACAATGCACTGGAGAGCATCTTCCACAAGCCAGAACCCAACATGAGCCAGATGTTGAGCATGATGAAGCCTTTGCCATCTGACGCTGAATATCCAACGAAGTTCTTTGTTGATGACCTTGAGTATCTGCCTCGCACCATATATCATATCATCAGGCGAACTCTATGGCCTATCAAAGAACATTCATCAGCTGCAAAGCTTGAAGGAGCCATGAAGACATTGGTATTTTACATCCTCAATGGCATTAACTTCAATTCTCAAGAATTCTTCATCAGGCAACTTGCTGCGTCTGGATCTGACCTTTTCGGTCTGAAGTTCTATGCTCCATTGGTCATGCGCCTCATCAAGCGACACTCATCTATCAACTATCAGCCCTCTGCTCACAATCATCTGATCTTTTTGCCAGAGGTTGATATGTCAGTTGAAGCCATATACTCTGACCCTACCAAGAAGCCTCTTTGTCTTCAGAATGTCGAGCACCAAAGCTTCACTCCACCCATCGAAGGCGTCCAAGCAGCAACACGAATCTATCCAATGGCTGGAAATACTCGTCTGCCTCATTGTGCGCAAACTGAAGACACTGAAAGCACCATTGCCCAAAGGCCTAAGAAGAGCTCTCGTGTTCTCAATGACCGAGAACTTCTTGTGGCACTTCATCAGAAACAAGATAAGCATCACTATTGGCTCAAGAGACAGATGCAAAGCCTCTTGGTGGATTTCAATCGCATTCGAAATCTTGCTACCAAGAATGCATTTGTTGCTCACGAGACTTGTCGGCGATCATGGAAGAGTTTGACGCTGCTTAGTGCTGAAGCAGATCTTCAAGACGATGGCTTCACTGAAAGATTCAAGTTTGATTCCACTCCTCCACAGACTATTGTCCTATGCCGAACTCCATCCCTTGAAGACTCTGACTATTCTTCCTCCGCGGCAACTGTGAATGCTAGAGTGATCGATGATGAAGATGATGCTACTTCACCACCTCCTACTTCTGCACGCATCGACACTGCACCAAGTACGTCTGCACCGCCAAGCAACAACGACAACCCTGCTGCTTCACCTACTCATGAGGATGAGTAGATGCTCTATGTCTTCAAACCTTTTTGGTCATTACTGACAAAAGGGGGAGAAGCGTATGAGTTGATAGTCTTCAAGCGGGTTCATATGGGCGGTTGCTTTATATTTTGCCTCGTGTTTACAACTCTCACTTTTGAAACATTTGGTTCTTTGAGTTGTAACACTTAAACTCGATGGTCGTCTACTACTTTTTTGCTTTACTGTGATGCGATGATAAATTCCGCATGTGCGATGATAACTTCCGCACTTAGATCATTCTGCAGACGTCCATTTTTCATTATGCATGTCATTCTACTTACTATATCAGTTCATGCATGCTGAATTATCTTCATAAGTTGAAGTGGGTCTCCACAAGTACAACCTGCCATGTGCATTTGCATTCCAAAAGCAAATTACTTATATGCACATCTTTAGGGGGGGCCCTTGCTACTTATGAAGACAATACCCTATCCTTTACAATTTCACACACTTTATCCCCGTTGAAAACTTCAACCAGTTTGTCATCAATCACCAAAAAGGGGGAGATTGTAAGTGCATCTAGTGCCACCCCTAGTTTGTTTTGGAGTATTGACGACAAAGTTGGTTGAGGGACTAATGCGTTTGTGAGAATTGCAGGATAACGCAGGTAGTGTCCCTCATTGATTCGGTTTACCTACCGGAGATGACCCCTAAAAATGTATGAAGACATTGAAGACAATGGTGGTATGTGAAGATATTCATATTGAAGACTATGACATGAGAAGACATTGAGTGAAGATTATGGAGCGCGAAGACTGTGTGATTTCGTTGTTTCCTTTTCTTCTTTGTTGAGTCATAGGAACCACCGTACTGCTAAGTGGGGTCCAAGTGATCTAAGTCAGAATGACTGAAGTGATGCTCAACCCAAATCCTATGTCTTCGAGCGAAGACAATGAGAGCAAATCTTATCCAGAGCTGGATGAGTCAGCTTTGCTTGTAGCCCAAGTAAAGTTGCCGTGTGTGTTTGAAATCTGACCGTTGGAACACGTGTCAGTTGCTTAGTGACCCAGGGTCATTTCGGACATATCAGGTCGGGTTGCCCAGTGGCTATAAATAGCCCACCCCCTACACCATAAATTGGTGGCTGATAAGAGTTAGTGCACGGCGTTTGTCGTTTGAGAGCAACCCACCTCGAAGCCTTTGAGAGAGAGAGAAATCCTTGCGAGGACCAAGCCCAAACACCCATAGCCAAAGTGTGTTAGGCATCACTGAAGTCTTTCTGTCTGTGTGACCTGAAGACTTATTACACTTGAGGACTGTGAATCCTCCAGCCGGTTAGGCGTCGCGTTCTGAGCATCCAAGAGTCATTGTGGATTGCCGGTGAACGAAGTCTGTGAAGGTTTGGAAGTCTACCTTGAAGACTTACCAGAGTAATTGGGCGAGGACTGGGTGTCCTTAGCTCAAGTGGAATAAGGTGAAGACACGATCTTCTGAGTTAAATCTTAGCCTCCCTAACCAGACGTACAGTTGTCACAGCAACTAGAACTGGTCCAACAAATCCTGTGTCTTCAACAAGTGACTGGTTCTATCCTTTCCCATCCTTTATTTTGAGTTTGTCTTCTTGAAGTCATTGCCTATCTGTCATACCTGTTTGACTTCATTGCTTGACTACTATCGTTGATTGGCTTCATACTATCTTCCATCCTGATCCTTACTACTTAGCTACTATTAGTCCTGTGCTTTCACATCATTGCATACTTGACTATGGTTTGCTTACAGTAGTTTATCTTCCGCTGCATATCAATTAGGGCATTTCGATTGTTTGTCTTCGAAACTTCCAAGTTTTGAAGACTTTCATGAAAATCGCCTATTCACCCCCCTCTAGTCGATACTAGCACTTTCACACAAGAATTCATTCACCGCATCCATAGTATGATTTTGCATTGATGATTAAACTGGTTAATATCATGATATTGTTTGTCATTATGTTTATGCTTGTTGTGAGCTTGCAAGTACATTCAATGTACTGACCTGGCATGTCATGCCAGATTTCAGGAAAGGTTCATTGGAACGGAGTGCTGTTCGAGTCTAGATCGTGTTCACATCGGTGTCCCTGTGCTATGGAGTCCCGCTTCGTCGTCGTTCTGCTGTCGCGTAGTTGTCGTGATCGAGGCCCCCTTTATGTTCATTAAATAATGTACATATTGTTCAGCCGCACCGTGTGTGCCCCTTGGCCTCCTAACTTGTTGTAATATGAACCATGTTCCGCTAGCATCAATAAAGTGGTTGTTTTCTGTACCAAGATGTTGTGTGTTGCCAGAAGACATGGTCTCTGGGCTGGCAATGCAAGGTAAACCGGTTGCTCTGAGCCGGGGTGCCACATCCAGGCAGCCTCTGGAGTGATGGCTTCCTCTGAGCCACTGGTGACAGTCTCGCCAAAGGTCCTCAATATCTTCTTATCACGCTGGCGACTCCTCTTGGAGTCAACATGGGCCCTGTACTGCCCCTGGGTCTGCATGCAGAACAACTTCTTCATCTTCGTCTTCAGCTTCTTAGCCCAAGAGGGCTCAGAAGAGAGATGAGTGTATCCATCAGAACTATCCTCATCGGCTTCCTCCTCCTTGATCTCATCCTCATCCACATCCATCGTGGCAGCCTCGGCCTCAGCACTGGTGGTGGTGTTAGCCCATTGGCTCTTGACGTGAAGCTTGATGGGCTCATGACGAATCCAGCTGGGGGCCACAAACTCATGATCGGGATAGTGCTTCTCCCAAGTCTTGGTGATCAAAAGAAACAGGTAAGGCCCATAGATGGGGACCTTATGGTTGAACACCGCAACCTGAAGATCGCACCACATGATATGTGAGACATCAAGTGGTTGCGTATGAGCCTGACGCGCTTCCTCACAAAGGAGCATCATATCCACTAGATAGGCGTGCACCTTGTCCTTGTCACCGATGCACGAGAAGAGGGAGTTGCGGGAGATCCGATGCATGATGTCAGGGAAGGAGTTCAGCACCCACACCTTCTTCTTATTAGCAAGCGTCTTCTCAAAAATGAGGAGCTGGAGCTTGTTCTTGTTGGTTGACTCAGAGTTGGCATGAGGGCCAACTCCAACGGGCGTGTCGAGCCCCTCATCAGGAACTTGAAGCAAATCCATGAAGTCCTTCCACTTAGTAGACAACTGTTGACCATTGGTCATCCATGTCATGGTCCTTAGCTCATCAGAATGGAAGTGGACCGAAGCAAAAACTGAGCCACAATGTCCGGGTCAAAATCCAGGTGAAAGGTAAGCATGTGCTCAATGCCAAACTGCTCCAGCAGGTCCAAAGCCTCACCAAAATATTCACGGTGCTTATCCTGCCTCATGTGATTCATGTCAATCCAGTGCACCTCCACGTAGATGTTCTGCTTGGCCTTGATCACATCCAGATAGATAAGGTTCTGCTGCTTGGTCCAGAACAGATCATTCTCTCTGAAGTTGGCACGGGGATTCACATAGGGTTTGATCTTCCTTTGGATAATGAACTCAGCCAGAGGTATCTTGGTTCCTTGTGCTTGGTGGCAGTGTGCTTGGTTCTGCTTGGCCTTTGGATAATGGTGGGCTCCTTGTGCTTGGTGGCAGTGTGCTTGGTTCTGCGTTAGGAGGCATTGGAGTCCGCTAGAGCTTCATCTTGGTTGCGGAGGCGCTTCGAGCCCGTGTCACGGCTGGGATTCGAACGATGAACATTGGAACTGGAGCCACCACCTAGACACACAACACAAGAACATGCACGAAAAACAAGAAGGATCAATGCAAAGACCAGGACCAAAGCCAAAAGTAACAAGCAAGAATGAGATTTGGAACAAAAAAACAGTATAATTTGCACATCTACGGTAGTACCAGACCGGCGCATGGATGTAAAAAATTGCATCCGCTCCAGCCACAACAGTAACGTGCCGGGGTGGCACGATAGTACCACGCCTAGAGCGGAAGTAATTTTTTACTTCCACGCCCCGAGCGGTAGTACCGCTCTAAGGGAGCGGTAGTACCGCGCGAGGCAGATCGCGAACGAGGATGTGGTAGTACCGCTCGGAAGGAGCAGTAGTACCGCATGGATTCAAATGCGTGGATCTAGATCAGGAACAGCCGCAAAACTAGATTGGTACTGTCACAGCCCTAGATCTTTGTTTGTAATTAGTTGCATCTTCATCCATGTCATCATGTTTATATTTCAATGAATTTGAAATGGGGATGACAGAACCCCCAGCACCCCCCCTTAAACCAATTAGGGTTTACTAAAACATTTTTCAATGAACCTGAAATGCCCTTCTAAAATGTTCATCATCTTTGCCTTGGTCTTAAACCGCTGACAAAAATGGTGCACAATTTTCTAGGTCATCCTAAGGTCACTGAATTAAATCATAAGTATTTGAATTTGGACATTTAAATTCTATAAAATATTTTAAATGTCCAAATATTCCTAAACTGAAATGTTCCATGTTGGATATATTCTATACAGTGGGCATGTGCAGTTTAGTGATTTTTGAAAGGGTCTAGGTATTTTTAGAAAAGCCACAAAGACTACAGAATAATAGAAAACAGAAACAATAAATAAAGAGAGAGAGGGAGACTTACCCGACGCCCACCTGGCAGCCCACCTGGCCCAACTCCAGCTGGCGGCCCAGCCCACTGGCCTGAAGCGGCTGTCTTCAACCTCTGCCAGTAGGCAGAGGCGTGTCGACAGCGCGCGCGCCCAAGCTCCACCTCATGCTTGCCACCGAGGCGCCGCCGACGCGTCTAGAGACGCCCCGCAGCCCCCTCTGGCTCTCGCTCTCTCACAGCCCTGAGCAACCTCGAGAGCCGCCGCAGTGCGCCGACGAGCACCAGCACGGTCACCGGCCACCCCACGCCTCACCGACGCGCTCAGAAGCTCCGCCTCGACCCCCTCTTCCTCCCCATCGATCCACAAGTCGCCAGACGCCCTGGAGCACCGTCATCGACACCTTCTTCGTCCTCCACACCGACGGCCGCCGTCGACCGATTCTTCATCACCAGGCCGTCCCCAAGCCCTCTGAGATCACCGATGACCCCGCCGTGAGCTCCTCTACCTAACCCCTCTCTCCCCACCGTCGTTCTCCTCCTCTAGCCCCGCGGTCCACCGGAGCCGAAAGCTCACCGCCGCCATGATTCCTCGCCGTCATGGCCAGGGCCACCGCAGCCTGCGCCTGAGCACGTCACCGTACTCGGTGAACCCCCAGGAGCGCGTAGCACCTGCTAGTTTATCCCCTAGCGCCCCGTAGCGTCGACCCGGTCCACACCCGAACTCCGACCGCTGCGGAAGTGCTCGCCGCCGTTAACTCCGGCCAGCCTAGCACAAAACACCGCCACTGTTGGATGCGCCACATCGCCAGCTACTCGTAGCACCCACCCGCGCATCAAACCGTGGCCGGAGCAGCGTTTCCGACGCTCTTCGTCGTCTGGGCCTCGCCGGCGACTCGACGCCGGCAGGTTTGACCTGCTGACCATTGACTGGGTGGGCCCAGTTTGACCCCTGGGTCAATGACATGTGGGCCACCCTTGCTAATTTTAGTTAGGTTAGTTTAGCGCTAATTAACCTAGATTAGTGACTAACCTAACACTAACTAACTCTGTTTAGTTAGTCAACTAACCACTGACATGTGGGTCCCAGCGTCAGGTTTGACCTGGGCTGGTGCCTTTGACCTGATGACGTCACCCCGACGTCATGCTGACGCAGATAATCTTTTCTGGATTTATTTTAATTCATAAATTCCAGAAAATAGTATAAACTTCTAAAATTCATAGTAATTCAACCGTAACTCCAAATGAAATAATTTATATATGAAAAATAATCAGAAAAATCCAATCTATCCATCTGTACTAGTTTCATGCATGTTTAAACAAGTTAACTTGCTGTTTAGTGCAAAACATGATAAAGCACTATTTAAGATCACAAATGTGTTTGAACTTTGAATCTTTTGTTCAAAATAGCTCAAACCCATCTGGTTGTAGTTGCATTAGCCCAACACACTCATTTTACCATGTCATGATCATGCATCATATTGTGCATTGCATTGATTGTGTTTCTTCTCTGTTGCCGGTATTTGTCCCCTCTCGATAGACGTGGTTTCGATGATGAGATCGATGACACTGATGAAGAGCTATATTATCTTCGGAAGTGCCAGGCAAGCAAAACCCCCTTGTTCATTCCGATACAATCCCACTCTCTTGCTCCTGCTCTCTTTTATTGCATTAGGACAACAACGATTCATCTGTTACTTGCTGCGGTAGCTGAACCCCTTTATCCTTTGCATGACCTGTCATTCCACTGTAAATAGATGAAACCCACTAGCATGAGTAGGAAGTTGTTTGAGCCCTGTTGTGCCTACTCATTCATGCTTGTCTGTCATGCTTGCTACTGCTTAGAGTTGAGTCGGGTCTGATTCATCGAGGATGAATCAGAGGTGTGTGAACATGTCCTACTGTGTGTGCGAGCAAAGAGTGTGAACACGATTTGGTAAAGGTAGCGGTGAGAGGCCATGTAGGAGTACATGGTGGGTTGTCTCATTGCAGCCGTCCTCAGGAACTGAGTTCTGTGTTTTGTGATCCATGATTCAGCTAATACCACGCATTGGGCCCGAAACCAATGGACCCTCTCGGCTTCTTAATAACCCTTGTCCTCTGTCCAGGAGTTGCAAGTAGTTTCTGGTGTTTGTAGTATGCTGGAGGCCGTGGGCAGCGCTGACCGGAGGGGTGGGCTGTGATGCGGTAGGCACGTGGCATGGTGTACCGGGCGCCCGTTTGGTGTCTCGGGAACCCTGCACACATCGTTTGGGGCTATGAGCGAAACTCCGGCCGGATCTCCTTGTGGATGGAACCCGAATAGGCGATAAACCTGGACTAGAGACTTGAGTGTTTAGGTAGGTCGTGGCCGACACCCACGTTGGGCTTCCGCTTAAAGGTTGCCGAGTACATGTCGTGTAAACGGCGGTAAGTGGTGAGAGCGTGTGTGAAGAAGTACACCCCTGCAGGGTTAACATCATCTATTCGAATAGCCGTGTCCGCGGTAAAGGACTTCTGGGTTGCCTATAACAGTTCATAGACAAGTGAAAGTGGATACTCTAAAATGCGCAAGATAAGCGTGAGTGCTATGGATGGCGTTCTCGTAGGGAGACGGGAGCGGATCCATAGTGGAGTATTGATATGGTGAATATGTGGACTCGTGTGTGCCACCTCAAAAGAGTTACTTGCAGTCGTAGTTTAGGATAGACACTGAGTCAAAGCTGGCTTGCTGCAGTTAAACCCCACCATCCCCTTTGTTGATAATGATGCATATGTAGTTAGTTCTGATGTAAGTCTTGCTGGGTACATTTGTACTCACGTTTGCCTATTTTATGTTTTTGTAGAGAGACTTTAGTCTTGCTAGTAGTTCCATGTGGACTTCGACGTTTAGCTTGATACCTTAGCTACGATCTTGTGCCCTCGGCAGGATCTGGTAGATAGTCAGGCTTCTAAGCCTTTTTCTTTTGTAGATGTCTGTACTCAGACATGTTAAGCTTCCTCTTGTGTTTTGACTTGTATGCTCTGAATGTTTGGTCATGAGACCCATATTTGTAATATCTCGCTCCTCGGAGCCTATTGAATAAATACTTGAGTCGTAGAGTCATGTTGTGATGCCATGTTGTATTTGCACATATCGAGCATATTGTGTGTATGTTATTGAAATGCTTGCTATGTGTGGGATCTGACAATCTAGTTGTTTATTCTTAGTAGCCTCTCTTACCGGGAAATGTCTCCTAGTGCTTCCACTGAGCCATGGTAGCTTGCTACTGCTCTGGAACACTTAGGCTGGCCGACATGTGTCCTTCTTCGTTCCTGTGTCTGTCCCTTCGGGGAAATGTCACGCGATGAATACTGGAGTCCTGCTAGCCCGCTACAGCCCGGTTCACCGGAGTCCTGCTAGCCTAGTGCTACAGCCTGGATTCACTCGCTGATGACCGACACGTTCGATGCTGGGTCATGGATGCCTGTCCCTATAAGTTTGTGCCACTTTGGGTTTACGACTAGCCATGTCAGCCCGGGCTCCTTATCATATGGATGCTAGCGACACTATCATATACGTGTGCCAAAAGGCGCAAACGGTCCCGGGCAAAGGTAAGGCGACACCCGTGGGAATACCGTGCGTGAGGCCGCAAAGTGATATGATGTGTTACATGCTAGATCGATGTGGCATTGAGTCGGGGTCCTGATAGCTTTGGTATCAGAGCTTGACTGCCTGTAGGATTACCAAGCCAAACTGGTCGAAGTTGTGTCTAGAAATGCTTTAGTTATGTAAGGGAATTGATTGTGGGATGGAACGTAAGGCTCTTTTACTCCTTATACCTCATGGCCTTCTGATCTGAGTCATCTCTTCTCTTCTACAGGGATTAAGAACTAGGCTTCTCATTCTATCTATCAGGATGACGTGTTACTAATCCATAGACTTATAGAATTGTTAGTTTCAAGTCTCAGTTCAGCTTTTATTACCTCCATATGTTCATAGCTGGTCTCAGAACCTTGATTTTGTGATATTAAGTGGTTATGCCACCATTTTTGCAGGATGTCTCAAATCATTTTGAGCATTTATAGCCGTTATGCTGTTCGAGTCATCCCAGGTTTCTAAATAGTTTGATGCATTTGCAAATCCTTTCTTTCCGTTCCCGATGTCCTTTATGGTCAGAATAAGCACACTAACCGGTGCGTTGAGGTAATTTATTGCCTTGACATATATGTTGGAGCTATTATTATGACCCTAGGCGTCTTACGAAACCATCTAGTAATCTAGCCATGTTTTGTGTCCCAATGTGATGACTCTGGCCTTTATTCCCGAAAGTATCCCGTGATGCCATGTAGTAGTAGGTATTCTACTTCAGGGTTTTGAACCCAAGATTCACCCTACTTACCTCCTGTTGATAGTATTTGCTAGTTCCTTTAGGATATTAGTAACCTTTGCGTTAGTCCTCGAGGTCCGTGGTATTTCCTTCTTTCCAAATACTATGAACCACTCATGGCAGAAGTTTGTTGGATCAAAAGATCACAACAGGAGTGCCCTTGACGAGTTCTCCATTCATAATTGTGATTCTGCCAGTTCTACCTTCTCTGCATGGGTTATCCGGAAGAAATGTGTTGAACCCGTTCGACATATTAATCTATGCATCCACAACTCAGAAAGTTATATGTTCCTTTGAGTTGTCCCTCTTCAGTTGTATTCCGACCCTTGTCTATCAGTTGATAGTCAAGAGTATGCGAGCATTCATTTATCGATGCCTATTACTCTTGTGGTCCGTCAAGTCATTCTATTCTGGAATGACTTGGAGAAACAAACTCCAGTACCTTGTCCACTTCGAGGATTGGGTCAAAGTAGTTGTATTCCGTGGATCAAAATGTTAATCCAGCTTTTGTTCTGTTCTACCTTGGAGTATTATCATCTTTATATCAAGAATGTCATGGGAATTGCACACCATCCCATGAACTCTTGGTGCAGTGATACTTCTTGCCATCATTGTTCATTCCTCGGTTTCCGTGTTATTGTACCAGAGTGCTGACAAGTGAATTGTGATGTGTGAAATCAATACTCTGAGCAACTCGTTGCTTGGTAGTAAATGGACAATAACCTCATTCTTAACGCGTTGGTTATTGAATCATCATTCTAAGATAGATTGTGCTACCTATTCCTTATTTCTGGTGCACTCTTCGATCGGTGAGTTAGGATTATTCAATCCCTTGCTTATTTTATCATATCGTCTTGCTCTGGGAAGCAAGACTATTCTCAAGCTTAGTAACATATTGGTGGTTCGTGATGTTCCGAATATCTTCTCGGAAGTATTACCGGGTTGTCACCTGGCCGCTATGTTGAGTTCGTGATCAAGTTGGTTTTCTTATAAATCACTCCTTCTCCAAGAATCTGTGTTGGATATCCCTGAGCTAGTTGGTTGAGCTAGACAACAACCTGGAGAGTTGGAAGATAAAAGCTTGTCTGACTTGGTTCATGTTAAGGGATATCTTCTCGTGCGTTTGTGTTGAAGAAAGATGATATCTCCATCGATTGGTCCTCGTGATCAGTTGTTGGATCTATTGCCTTGTCAAAACTTTGATTTGAGTATGGGCTATCGTCAAGTCAAATCAGAACCAATGATGTTCGTAATGTTGTCTTACTCATGGTTGATCCCTCGAGCATACACCATTCCATCTTTTGGTCTGACCAATACTATCACCTTGTTCACATAATGGTGGAATTCCAGTGATATGGAAATTCTGATAAGTAGTTGTTGAGCCCATCAGCAACATTTGATCTCCTCCATAATTCATGATGAACATCAGGATAGTGTTGGAAACTTGTGTAAGCATTATCTTCGTGTTTCGTTCATGAGGTATATGTTCGGATGAAAGAAGTGACTTCCTCTAATTCATGGTACTTGGTGTAAGTTGCCGCCGTGAATTCGATAAAGTCAATGTTGCTTCCTTGGAATCATCCCAAGTCGGTCATGCATGTACAAGGTATACTATGGTTTGGTAGATTAATTACCTCCACTCCATATGTATTCTGTAGCACACCAAGCCACTGATTGATTTGTTCAAGGAGAAGAAGCTCCTTCTTAAGAGTATACTTTATGTAAGGACTTTGATATCCTCGATGATGGTTCCCCACCGGAACTCGGTAGTGTTTTATTGTAAGACTACCATGGGATCATGTTTGTCTGGGACAACGTGTTCACATGTTTGTAGCAGAACCAGCTCATGTTTTGGAGCTTGCTATCGTAGTTCATTTCCCAAGAATCAAGCAACGTCATCTCGTCGATTTGTGTTGCAAACTTTCATTTTTCTTTCTAGACTTGATGAGTCTGGACTATTCTAACACCAACCAGATCTGAATCTCAGGCAGATATGACGGTTGGAACGTGTCCCAAGAATTATAATGTTGGTCTCTCTGTACCCGGTAACGTGGATGTCGTGGCCCACACACCTAGCCGAAAGGCCTATTATTGTAGTATCTTGGTTGAAGAAGTTGACCACCTCCCCATAGGCATTTTGCAGCATTTACTCCCTAGTTGTCCCTTATGGATTTTGTGTTTCCGAAGTCCGACCTTTTTACTTGATGTTCTAGATATCAAACCATATCTATGAATGGGATACACTAGTACATCAAGGAGAACATTAGAAGCGGAGTGCTAAATTTCTCTCGGTCGATCATCCAGATTTTGTCCCCTTGGCCTCGCTAAGGTGAAATCCGAGAAAGTGTTATCTTCCTTTGCATCTGCATCGTCCATCACTATTCATCATGGTAGTATGTTGTGTTGTCAGCACCCTTGACACGGATGTTGGTAAAACCTTGATGATTATAGGAATGCTCAAGTTCTTGAGAGCACGCACATGCACTATGTATTATCACCAGCACTAACTGGGATTGCTCCCAGTTTTCCTCAGTTATACTATAACTTTTCAAACAGTGGACTCACTCTCTACTGTTGAGCTTCTCCCCAATTACTAACATCATCCCTTGTGTTGTTTTCAACAAGGTAATCCACATCATCCATTCTAATCCGGTTATGCCATTCTACCGAACCCCTCTAAACGATCGCTCGAGAATTGCCTTAGGCTGGTATAAAGAGTTTCAGTGATCTTCGAATCAAAGGTAATTCTTTTTGCCACTTAAAGGGATATTCCTACGAGTCACCTTCCCTAAAGTGCATGGTTATGGTATCATGGCAACTCAACTGCTTGCTACTTTGACAACCGTTTACCACCCTCTTAAGTGTGGAATTGTTGTCTACCTAGTGAACCTTCGCCATCCGTTGCACTCCATCCCTTTGGATGAATGCTTTGTATCTCAGCTCGAGAGATGTTCTTACCTCTCACTCCATGAGTTGATTTTGAATACTCGATCTTCAAGGAGATCGTCCTCTGTAGAGTCTCCTTCTGTCGTCATCGTGTTGGATGAAGACCTCACAAGCAAAGACGTCAAGATTGTTTTGAGTCAACAGATCAACACCTCGAGAAGACAGTTGGATCATGAAGTTTGTGATGCTTAGTGTCCCCTTTGTCTTCTTGCCTCACGTCTTGAATCTCGGGGCGAGATTCTTGTTTAGTGGGGGTGAGTTGTCACAGCCCTAAATCTTTGTTTGTAATTAGTTGCATCTTCATCCACGTCATCATGTTTATATTTCAATGAATTTGAAATGGGGATGACAGAAACCCCAACACCCCCCTTAAACCAATTAGGGTTTACTAAAACATTTTTCAATGAACCTGAAATGCCCTTCTAAAATGTTCATCATCTTTGCCTTGGTCTTAAACCGCTGACAAAAATGGTGCACAATTTTCTAGGTCATCCTAAGGTCACTGAATTAAATCATAAGTATTTGAATTTGGACATTTAAATTCTATAAAATATTTTAAATGTCCAAATATTCCTAAACTGAAATGTTCCATGTTGGATATATTCTATACAGTGGGCATGTGCAGTTCAGTGATTTTTGAAAGGGTCTAGGTATTTTTGGAAAAGCCACAAAGACTACAGAATAATAGAAAACAGAAACAATAAATAAATAGAGAGAGGGAGACTTACCCGACGCCCACCTGGCAGCCCACCTGGCCCAACTCCAGCTGGCGGCCCAACCCACTGGCCTAAAGCGGCTGTCTTCAACCTCTGCCAGTAGGCAGAGGCGTGTCGACAGCGCGCGCGCCCGAGCTCCACCTCATGCTTGCCACCGAGGTGCCCCCGACGCGTCTGGAGACGCCCCGCAGCCCCCTCTGCCTCTCCCCTCACTCTCTGCTCTCTCCTCCTCCTCTGGCTCTCGCTCTCTCGCAGCCCCGAGCAACCCCGAGAGCCGCCGCAGTGCGCCGACAAGCACCAGCACGGCCACCGGCCACCCCACGCCTCACCGACGCACTCAGAGGCTCCGCCTCGACCCCCTCTTCCTCCCCACTGATCCACAAGTCGCCGGACACCCTGGAGCACCGTCATCGACGCCATCTTCGTCCTCCGCACCGACGGCCGCCGTCGACTGATTCGTCATCACCAGGCCGTCCCCGATCCCTCTGAGATCACCGATGACCCCGTCGTGAGCTCCTCTACCTAACCCCTCTCTCCCTGCCGTCGTTCTCCTCCTCTAGCCCTGCGGTCCACCGGAGCCGAAAGCTCACCGCCCATGGTTCCTCGCCGTCGGGGCCAGGGCCACCGCAGCCTGCGCCTGAGCACGTCACCGTGCTCGGTGAACCCCCAGGAGCGCGTATCACCTGCCAGTTTATCCCCTAGCGCCACGTAGCGTTGACCCGGTCCACACCCGAACTCCAGCCGCCGTGGAAGTGCTCGCCGCTGTTAACTCCGGCCACCCCAGCACCAAACACCGCCACCGTTGGATGTGCCACATCGCCAGCTACTCGTAGCACCCACCCGCGCATCAAACCATGGCCGGAGCAGCGTTTCTGACGCTCTCCGTCGTCTCGGCCTCGCCGGCGACTCGACGCCGGCAGGTTTGACCTGCTGACCATTGACTGGGTGGGCCCAGTTTGACCCCTGGGTCAATGACATGTGGGCCACCCTTGCTAATTTTAGTTAGGTTAGTTTGGCGCTAGTTAACCTAGATTAGTGACTAACCTAACACTAACTAACTCTATTTAGTTAGTCAACTAACCACTGACATGTGGGTCCCAGCGTCAGGTTTGAGCTGGGCTAGCGCCTTTGACCTGATGACGTCACCCCGACGTCATGCTGACGCAGATAATCTTTTCTGGATTTATTTTAATTCAGAAATTCCAGAAAATAGTATAAACTTCTAAAATTCATAGTAATTCAACCGTAACTCCAAATGAAATAATTTATATATGAAAAATAATCAAAAAAATCCAATCTATCCATCTGTACCAGTTTCATGCATGTTTAAACAAGTTAACTTGCTGTTTAGTGCAAAACATGATAAAGCACTATTTAAGATCACAAATGTGTTTGAACTTTGAATCTTTGGTTCAAAATAGCTCAAACCCATCTGGTTGTAGTTGCATTAGCCCATAACACTCATTTTACCATGTCATGATCATGCATCATATTGTGCATTGCATTGATTGTGTTTCTTCTCTGTTGCCGGTATTTGTCCCCTCTCGATAGATGTGGTTTCGACGATGAGATCGATGACACTGATGAAGAGTTATATTATCTTCGGAAGTGCCAGGCAAGCAAAACCCCTTGTTCATTCCGATACAATCCCACTCTCTTGCTCCTGCTCTCTTTTATTGCATTAGGACAACAACGATTCATCTGGTACTTGCTGCGGTAGCTGAACCCCTTTATCCTTTGCATGACCTGTCATTCCACTGTAAATAGATGAAACCCACTAGCATGAGTGGGAAGTTGTTTGAGCCCTGTTGTGCCTACTCATTCATGCTTGTCTGTCATGCTTGCTACTGCTTAGAGTTGAGTCGGGTCTGATTAATCGAGGATGAATCAGAGGTGTGTGAACATGTCCTACTGTGTGTGTGAGCAAAGAGTGTGAACACGATTTGGTAAAGGTAGCGGTGAGAGGCCATGTAGGAGTACATGGTGGGTTGTCTCATTGCAGCCGTCCTCAGGAACTGAGTTCTGTGTTTGTGATCCATGATTCAGCTACTACCACGCATTGGGCCCGAAACCAATGGACCCTCTCGGCTTCTTAATCACCCTTGTCCTCTGTCCAGGATTTGCATGTAGTTTCTGGTGTTTGTAGTATGCTGGAGGCCGTGGGCAGCGCTGACCGGAGGGGTGGGCTGTGATGCGGTAGGCACGTGGCACAGTGTACCGGGCGCCCGTTTGGTGTCTCGGGAACCATGCACACATTGTTTGTGGCTGTGAGAGAAACTCCGGCCGGATCTCCTCACGGATGGAACCCGAATAGGCGATAAACCTGGACTAGAGACTTCAGTGTTTAGGTAGGTCGTGGCCGACACCCACGTTGGGCTTCCGCTTGAAGGTTGCCGAGTACATGTCGTGTAAACGGCGGTAAGTGGTGAGAGCGTGTGTGAAGAAGTACACCCCTGCAGGGTTAACATCATCTATTCGAATAGCCGTGTCCGCGGTAAAAGAATTCTGGGTTGCCTATAACAGTTCATAGAAAAGTGAAAGTGGATACTCTAAAATGCGCAAGATAAGCGTGAGTGCTATGGATGGCGTTCTCGTAGGGAGACGGGAGCGGATCCATAGTGGAGTATTGATATGGTGAATATGTGGACTCGTGTGCGCCACCTCAAAAGAGTTACTTGCAGTCGTAGTTTAGGATAGCCACTGAGTCAAAGCTGGCTTGCTGCAGTTAAACCCCACCATCCCCTTTGTTGATAATGATGCATATGTAGTTAGTTCTGATGTAAGTCTTGCTGGGTACATTTGTACTCACGTTTTCCTATTTTATGTTTTTGCAGAGAGACTTCAATCTCGCTAGTAGTTCCACGTGGACTTCGACGTTTAGCTTGATACCTCAGCTATGATCTTGTGCCCTCGGCAGGATCTGGTAGATAGTCAGGCTTCTAAGACTTTTTCTTTTGTAGATGTCTGTACTCAGACATGTTAAGCTTCCGCTTATGTTTTGACTTGTATGCTCTGAATGTTGGGTCATGAGACCCATGTTTGTAATATGTCGCTCCTCGGAGCCTATTGAATAAATACTTGAGTCGTAGAGTCATGTTGTGATGCCATGTTGTATTTGCACATATCGAGCATATTGTGTGTATGTTATTGAAATGCTTGGTATGTGTGGGATCTGACAATCTAGTTGTTTATTCTTAGTAGCCTCTCTTACCGGGAAATGTCTCCTAGTGCTTCAACTGAGCCATGGTAGCTTGCTACTGCTCTGGAACACTTAGGTTGGCCGGCATGTGTCCTTCTTCGTTCCTGTGTCTGTCCCTTCGGGGAAATGTCACGCGATGAATAGCGGAGTCCTGCTAGCCCGCTACAGCCCGATTCACCGGAGTCCTGCTAGCCCAGTGGTACAGCCTGGATTCACTCGCTGATGACCGACACGTTCGATGCTGGGTCATGGATGCCTGTCCCTGTAAGTTTGTGCCACTTTGGGTTTACGACTAGCCATGTCAGCCCGGGCTCCTTATCATATGGATGCTAGCGACACTATCATATACGTGTGCCAAAAGGCGCAAACGGTCCCGGGCAAAGGTAAGGCGACACCCGTGGGAATACCATGCGTGAGGCCGCAAAGTGATATGATGTGTTACATGCTAGATCGATGTGGCATTGAGTCGGGGTCCTGACAGGTACTACCATTGATCAAACTAAACGATTGTGTCATACCAAATAGCATACTTGCTGCACTACCACTCGCCTACACTTCCCTCTTGCAGAGATCTAGCAAAAAATCACATGAACTACACATGCATCTCCCCAAGACCTAGAAGCACAAGAATGGAACAAAAAGAGGAGAACTTGGGGAAATACCGGGGTCCATGGCAAGAGGACGAGGTGGGGAACTGAAAGGGTCGATATGGTGGACTAGAGGGGGGTGAATAGGCAACTAACAATTTTTAAGCTTTTCTTTACCAATTTGAACTTTGCAACAAATAGGTTGTCTAGATATGCAACTAGGTGAGCAACCTATATGATGCAAATGCAACTAGCACATAAGCAAGCAATGGAAACAACACAAGTAGGCTTGCAAGAGTAAAGGCATGAAGTAACCAAGAGTGGAGCCGGTGGAGACGAGGATGTGTTACTGAAGTTCCTTCCTTTTAAGGGGAAGTACGTCTCCGTTAGAGCGGTGTGGAGGCACAATGCTCCCCAAGAAGCCACTAGGGCCACCGTATTCTCCTCACGCCCTCACACAATGCGAGATGCCGTGATTCCACTATTGGTGCCCTTGAAGGCGGCGACCGAACCTTTACAAACAAGGTTGGGGCTATCTCCACAACAATTGGAGGCTCCCAACAATACCATGAAGCTTCACCACAATGGAGTATGGCTTCGAGGCGACCTCAACCGTCTAGGGTGCTCAAACACCCAAGAGTAACAAGATCCGCTAGGGATAAGAGAGGGAATCAAATTTCTCTTGGTGGAAGTGTAGATCGGGGCCTTCTCAACCAATCCCGAGCAAATCAACAAGTTTGATTGGCTAGGGAGAGAGATCGGGCGAAAATGGAGCTTGGAGCAACAATGGAGCTTTGGGGGAAAGATGTAGGTCAACTTTGGGGAAGAAGACACCTTTATATAGTGGGGGAAACAATCCAACCGTTACCCCACTGTACATCCCCGCACAGAGCGGTACTACCGCTAGGGCAGGGCGGTACTACCGCTGAGAGCGGTACTACCGCTCCCACCCAGCGGTACTACCGCGCTGACAAGGAAGACAGGGCCCTGGCCCCAGAGCGGTACTACCACGGGAGTAAGAGTGGTACTACCGCTTGGAGCGGTACTACCGCTACTACTACCGCTCCTAGTACCGCAAAACCCGACATGAAAAACATCAGTCTCGAATCGAGGCAGTAGTAGCGCGGAACCACTGCGGTACTACGGCCGAAGCACATAAGTGGTACTACCACTCCAGGAGCGGTACTACCGCTGAGAGCGGTACTTCCGCTTCATGGAGCGGTACTACCGCTCGACAGCTTCGGCGATACTACCGCTGTGGACCGCGGTACTACTGCTGGGACAGAACGGAGCAGGTACGGAAGAAAAGGCAGCTCCAATGATGCCGAAGGAAGACGTCGGGTGTGATAAGGACGTGTACGTGTTGATTCCACCCTAGTCTTACCAAAGCGGATCCCCTCTTGATAGTACGGTGACTCCTACGAAACTAGTCCACCAACAACGAAACGAAGGAGCTACACCGTCTTGAATAAAATATCGAGGGGAGGTAATCGTCTCGTGCCAATGGATGAATCTCTGAAAAGAACTTAACGCACACGATTAGTCCGCAAAAGCATTGTCATCAATCACCAAAACACCTTGGGGATAAATATGCCCTTACAATCTCCCCCTTTTTGGTGGATTGATGACAATACGGGATTTGCACAAGCAAGAGAGATATAGAACAAGCACAAAAACCCACCGTCCTAAAATGTAGATGGGCTCCCCCTAGATTTGTGCTATCGCGATAAGTGCTTTGGACTGCACGGCACACATACTAGGATCAACGCTCCCCCTACATTTTAGAGACCGACCAAACACCTAAGCATGGTATGAGAGGAGTATAGATAAACTTAACAAGATAAGCATGCAACTCATAAGTTAGATGGTACTGGAAAGATAAGGTAGCATATGTCTCACACCATATGACGGGAACTTAGGTCTCACTGACACAAACCAACTTAGGTCTCACTGACACAAACCAACCAAAGCAAATAGTGAGGAAAACACAAACACAGACGAAAGCACAAATCCCTAACCTCTCTCCCCCTTTGGCATCGAGACACCAAAAAGGAGAGGGAGTGTTGCTACGGCTCCAGGTGATAGCAGTAGAAGGACACACACATCAGATCTCAGCGGGATCATCTGCGCCACCATCGTCGGTCGGGAAGTGCTCGGCATCAGAATCGGTCCACGGGTAGTGCTGCTGAATCCACTCCTCCTCCTCAGTAAGCTGGTCCTCAGATCCACTGTTGACTGTAGCACCCAACTGACGCATGAGCTCCTTGTGGTGACCTCGAGCCTTCTTCTCAGCCACATGAGTCATGTACTAACCATGAGCCTCCATGCAGAACAACTTCTTCATCTTAGACTTGAGCTTCTTTGCCCAAGAGGGCTCTGCCTCAGAAGGTATGTAGTCATCATCATCATCCTTAGCCCCAGTCTCCTCCTCGATCTCCATGGCAGTAGCAGACGAAGGAACTCCAGTCTTAGGGGCCTGAGTGCCCCAGTTATCCTTCTTCCTCAGACGCTTGATGTCGTGAGAAACCAACTCTCCAGTCTCCAGCATCACCTTGGGATATACACGAGCCCAGGCCTTCTCAATAAGCAGCATGATGAACGGACCGTAAATCGGGCACTTGCGCTCGGAGATAGAAGATAACAGCTCAGACCACATAACATGGGAAACATCCAGGGACTCTCTGGCGTTCTGTTCCTTCTGACGCTGGCAAAAGAGAAGCATGTCCACGAGATAGGAGTGAACCTGATCCAGATTCCCGATATGAGGGAAAAGAGTCTCTCTGAAGACACGGTGAAGGATATCCAGATAGGCAGGCAGCTCATAAGTTTCCTTCTTCGTCTCAGGGTTGATCCTCAAAGTGCAGTAGGGCCATAAAGCTTGCTTGTAAGTGGCGTTGGTGTTGCGGTGTGGGCGAAAGCCGACAGGAGACTCAAGTCCTACATCTTGCACCCCAATCAACTCCATGAAAGATTTCCACTTGACTGAAAGCAACTTGCCATTGGTCATCCAAGTCAGTGTCCTATCGTCATCAGTCCCGAGATGAACCGTGGCATAGAATTGAGCCACAATATCAGCATCATAGTCTTTGTTGAATAGCATGACCCCAAGAATGTTTAGTTGAGTGCACATCTCAAGAGCTTCACCAAAGTATTCAGGGTCCTTCTCCATATGGTCGGTGTCGATGGAGTGCACGTTGACAAAGAGGTTCTTCTTGGCTTTGAGAACGTCAAAGAAGATGGCAAACTGGAACCTGTTCCAGAATGGACGGTTGACCAAAGTGGGATCTTGGTCAGCCTCATAGGGGTTGCGGCGACGCCTTGCCCAGAACTCCTTGGGTTGCATTTCTGTCACGGTTCTGCCGGAGTGCTTCGGCTTGACACCATTCTTCTTTTGGAGTTGAGGTGGAGGTGGAGCACTTGAGGAACCTCCGGCAGACTCAGTGGTGCGGTAACGCTTGGACGTGGCACGACCAGGGTTGACACGACGAGCCGGATGCTCAGGAAGCTCATCACCTGGAACCACACACAAGAAAACGCAAACAACCAGAAAGAACGAGCATAAGCCACAAAACACGAGAAAAAAGATCACTGAGAGGTAAGAGCATGATGGAAACTGGTAGGGGGCGGTAGTACCGCGACCTGCTAGCGATAGTACCGCCCCAAGCGGTAGTACCGCTCCACAGAGGGCGGTAGTACCGCTCCAAGCAGTAGTACCGCTCTAGAGAGGGCGGTAGTACCGCTCGAGACGGGGAAACTGTAGTTTCCTACTACCGTGGTCAGATCCGGCACTACCGTCCTACCAAATTCAAAAATACTCCAACCAAACATCAGTCCAAACTGCCTAGAAGCATTCTCCATCCTACTCAAGCCTAGATTTGGCCAAAAATCTAGAGATGCAACTGCTACTGCCCCTAAGATGCTATATTGGAAATCTAGACAAAAAGAAAGAGGGAACGGGGGCAATACCGGCATCCGTGGCAAGAGGACAAGGTGGGGATCGTCTCCACCGAAGGAAATGGAGAGAAACGCCCCGGAGAGGGAGATCTGCCGGAGCCCTCCCGCGGCGCCGATTGCTGGAGTGAGAGGAACAGAGCGAGGGGGCGAGCGAATGGGTATGGGGGAGAAGAAAACTCCCCCTGCCCCGATATAACCCCCTGCCCGCGACTCACAGTGGTAGTACCGCGCTGGAGGGCGGTAGTACCGCTTGGAGTAGTAGTACCGCTCGCCAGCAGCGGTAGTACCGCTCAGCAACCACAAATGCCTCTAGACAAAAAGCTCAAGCACAACAAAAAGAACGGGAAAGCAAGGCCAAGAAAATAAAAGACCAACAAGGCAACACACACACTAACAACGGTCCAGAACCCACTCCTTCAAGACAACCACACGAAAGCAGAGCGAGCTCTGGCCTCTCTCAAGAGAGGGCGGTGGCCGGAGCCACCTATGTTTGAGTCAACTGGTATGGCACCGCGAAGAATTATCCTTGGGCCCATGACCAAAACTCGTCTTTGAAGCACAAGTACCATCAAAAATGGCTAATGTGAAAGAGTTGATCGTTTTATGCATAATGAGGGGAGGGAGAGTTCATTGAGAGAACAACACTCCCCCTATGTCCATGCCTACACCTAAACTAGACAACACGATGAGTGTGGTGGGGGGTGCAAGGGTTCAAGCCACATTGCTCGAATCAATGATATTTAGCTCATGCCTTAACTCGCGAAATCTTGCTTCATCCAAGGGCTTCGTGAAAATATCTGCAAGGTTATCATGAGTGTTGACATAATTGAGCTTGATCTCCCCTCGCCTAATGTGATCCCGGATGAAATGATACCGAATCTCAATATGCTTCGTCTTGAAGTGTTGCACCGGGTTGAGAGAAATCTTGATGGCACTTTCGTTGTCACACCAAAGAGGCACTTTGTCACAAATGACACCGTATTCCTTTAAAGTTTGCCTCATCCATAAGAGTTGTGCACAACAACTACCGGCCGCCACATACTCCGCTTCGGTGGACGAGAGAGACACACAACTTTGTTTCTTGGAAGACCAACTCACCAAAGAGCACCCAAGAAACTGGCACCTGTCGGATTTTGGGTTCCGGCAGACCCTTGAGGTTCGAACACTGGGGTGCGCGCGGAGATTTCGCCCTCTACCTACCCGCTCCTCGCCGGATCGCTAGGATCTAAACTACGAAAGAAACAACACAAGAGACACAGGGTTTATACTGGTTCAGGCCACCATTGTGGTGTAATACCCTACTCCAGTGTGTGGTGTGGTGGATTGCCTCTTGGGCTGATGATGAACAATACGAGGAAGAACAGCCTCGCGAGGGTCTGTTCTTGGCTGGTGCGATGAACTGCTAGGAGGAGTTCAGTAGCTCTCTCTCTCTCTCTCTCTCTCGATTCTAGAGTTATGTCGGATACTAGATGCCTCTACCCTGGGGGTGGCTAGTCCTATTTATAGGCAAAGGCCCTGGGCCTCTTCCCAAATATTGAGCGGGAAGGGCGCCAACAATTGGCCACTTAGAAGGGGAACAGCGGGTACACTTATCCTGACTAAAGTTGGTCCTCGCCTGTCAAAGGCTCCGGTGGTGACGCCTGCTTGGGCTCCACAATGACTTCCTCGCTGCCGTTGGGCTGGTCCTGGTCTTGTTGCACCGAAATGGATGCCTTTGCTTGATGCTCTCGCCTACGCTTGCTCCCTTTGCACCAAAGAGGAAAGGAGGACACTGCGCGGGCTGGCGCCCGACTAGCGCCCTTGGTCGTCATGGCTTGCGTCATGGGCACCTCGCGAGGTACCCCGCCTTGAATTCTCCGCCTCCTCGTGAGCCAGCCTGATGAGGCCGTGCCTGAGGAAGCTCCTTGTCGTCCGCCCCGCGAGGCTTGGCCCCTCGCGAGGGTCTTGAGCTTGTGTTGATGAAGATGGGCCGCGCTGGGCCCCCTTTGACCCACGCCGCAGGCCGTAGGCAGGCAATTCTTGGGACCCCCGTTCCTAGAACACCGACAATAGCCCCCGAGCCCAAGGCGCACCCGGACTTGGCTGAGCAGAGAGGCGAAAGGGCAAGTGCGAAGCGTCGCGGGCCCTAATAGCCTGAGGCCTTGGGGCGCCGCGTGGCGGTTGATTGGACGTGGGCGGCACTGTTCCCCCACGCCTCCTTATTTTATGCCATGCTAGGCGGACTCGTAGCCACACACAGCCGCTCCCCTTTCCGCTACTCGAGCGCTCTCTGTCCTTTCTCCTCTCGAACTCCAGTTTCCGCATCCAATCCAATCTCGAACCTTCCCCCCCCCTCTGCCATCATGGCTCCGCTGAAGAAGGGAAGAGGGAAGAAGCCCATGCTGCCGCCTCGCTCACCATCGTCGGCGGCCCCCGCCGTTGATCGGTCGATCATAATCAATCGAGAGGGCTTGAGCAAGGTCAGCTCGGCTCTGGCCACCATCTTCAACGAATGCGGGAGGACGACGGCCTGGCCTGTGTCCCGCTTCTCCATCGACAGGATTTCCACTGAGGTCTGATACTTCGTCGACGCCCTGTGGGTGGGACTGGTTCCCCCCTTTTCCGATTTCTTCAACGCCGTGCTCTCCCATTATCAGATCCACATGATGCATCTGGGTCCTGAATCCATCACTCTTCTTGCGGTTTTCGCCTTCGTTTGTGAGGCAATGATGGGCATCCTTCCTTCGGTTGCCTTGCTGCGCCACTTCTTCTCTCTGCGCCTTGTCGACCCCACCCAATGTTCGGGGTGCGTGAGCTTCATCGCTGCGCCTGAGACAGCGGCTTTAGGAATCGACTTTAGTCTTCCTCCGCCCGTGCCTGGGTTTCGCGAGCGGTGGCTGTATGTGGATGTAGGGGTGCCCAGCCCCCTGCTGTCGGAGCCATCTTCGCCTGCTGTCCCCAACTCAGGCTGGGCCCAGGAGACGCTCACGAGTCCCCGGCTCGCCTTCGTCTGCCGTTGCTTCGCGTTCTTGAGGGAGCTCGGCGTGATGGCGCCCAAGGTGGTGAAGGAGTTCCTGCTACACTGTGTTGCCCCTCTCCAACGCCATTCTCACCGGATGTGGGCCTTCAGCGGGCGTGAGGATCGTATGAGGCTCCAGGAAGAGGACCTGACGCGTGAAGCGCTGAGGAAGGTGCTCTTGGTCTTGACTGGGGATCCTCCCCCGGCGGCATCCGGCAAGGGGGGCCTTGCTGTACCTCTGCTCGAATAGAAGCGACTTTGTGAGTCAGATGCCCATCTTCGACGAATGGGGTCCGCGCCCTGCTGGCCTCCATGGGCCTCGCGAGAACCCAGTGGTGGTGGTCGCCCTTGCAGTCGGCCAAGGCAACTCTTCCTCAAGCGGCAGAGCAGGGAGGCATGAGCCTCCGGAGGCCGAGGGTGCCCCCGCCAAGGTGATAGCACTTGGCGGTGCTCATGAGGGAGCAGCCCCTGAGGCCCATGCTGCCGTGGCTGAAGGCGGCGAGCAGCTGCCCGCAGTGCCTGTGGCTGAGGCCCCCGAGGCCCCAGCTGCTCTTCTTGGTGAGGCGACCGGCGGCGCGCGTCAGGCAGACGCCCCCGACGCGGGTCGTCTTGGTGCTTCCTCCTTGTCGCAGGCTGACCCCTGCGCTCAACTCTTGGGTCGCTTCCGCGTGGACTTTGAGGCCCTCCGGAAGAGGAGGGAGGCCCTAGGAGACGATTACCCTTGTCGCCTGCTGAAGCGTAGCAAGTACTTCGCCATCGACGAGTAAGCCTTCTCCCTTCCCAGCTCCAGATTCTTCTGTTGCCTTTCCTGATCCTTGCTCCGCAGGGCCCTTCCTTCCGAGCTCACGGGGATGACTGAGGAGCCATCCCCCTCGCCTCCGCCCTCTCCACCGTCTTCGATCGCTCCGAGCAGTAGAGCCCTTGTGGTGAGGCCGGTTGGAGAGTTGAACCATCCCGAGGCGCAACGCGGCCCTGCGCGCCTCGCGACCTTCCTTCGTGAGCCTTCTCGTGGCATAGCCAGCCTGCCGTGGGCTTCTCGTCTGGTCGTGGACTGTGATTGGCTGGGGTACTCCCTGCGCTCTTCACTTGGGGATGGACTGGCTCCAGGCCGGGCTTCTGGCAAGGCGTGCCCGGTCGCTTCAAGGGTGCCAGCCCCCAGCCCCCTGCCCGGAGGGGGAGTGCTGATCCGTGCCCCCCGGCGCTCGCTTGGGGCGGATGATGGTGTGGAAGACGTACTCAAGCGCGCCCAGGAGAGTCGCGCTCTTCGCCAAGGGTTTCTTCGGAGGGAGGTTGACGCGGTGAGCCTGCTTGGTGAAGAGCTCGCTGATGAGGACGCGCGCCTTGAGGCCGAGGGTCTGCGCCTAGTTGCAGAGAGGCGCGAGCTGGAGGCGGCTGTCGCCCTTGCGCGCTGTCAGCGTGATCTTGACGATGAGGAGGCCAAGGCATCGCTGGCGGCCTCTCGGGAGGTCCGTTCCCGGGCCGTCGAGGAAGCCCTGGAAGCTGATCGGCGGTGAGAGGCGACGGAGGAGCGGGCACGAGAACTCCTGGCCCAGTGCCACTCACTGGAGGAGCAGGTGGAGCTGTGCGAGGCGGCCCTCGCGTCGATGAAGGTGGCTTCCGGTGACCCAGCGGATCTCCAGAAGCATGAGGAGGCGCTGACACTGGAAGCCGCCGAACACGCACGCAAGTATGAACGCATGGAGACAAGGGAGTGCTTGATGACATGGGCGGAGCATGATGTCGCTGCGCGGGAAACCCGTGTCTCGGAGGAGGTCGGACGTCGGGTGGCGACGGCATGCTTGAACCTCGAGCTCGAGTTCGAGGAGAGGCTGGAGTTGATCCGGACCGAGGCTGAAGGTAGGACCACCGTCCTGAGGATCAAGATGGAGGAAGTGACGCGGCGGGTTGATGCTTTGCAGGCCGTACTTGAGGTGGTGCAGGGGGAGTCAACTACTTCCCATGACAAGGTGCTTCTTCTTCGCCAACGGGTGGACGAGGCTGAGGCCGTCGCGCGCCAGAATGCGGACGAGATACGTCAGCGGCGGCTCCTGGAACATGAGCACGCCCCCATGCTCACCATGCTTCGGGAGAGAGCCAACACGGCCTTGGGTAATATCTGCGAGGCGGCCGTTTGCGAGCCGCACACCGTTAACTACGCCGGCAACCTTCAGTTCTTCACCGACATCATGACGCGGCTGGAGGCGCGGTCGGTCAGGGCCAACAGGTTGGTGGAGGAGAGTAGCCGCGCTCTGCTCGGGCGCGCCTTTTCCCGCGTCTTCAGCCATCTCTGAAACATGGATCCTCACTTCGACTTCGACGCTGCCATCTCCCCAGTCCCCCAGGCCATCCGGGACGACCTGGCGTACTGGGTGGAAGACAACATGGACGCTCTCATCAGGGCCTTCGCTTCAGATAACGATGACGCGATCGTGGCCACCGACGAGGGCGGCATGGTGAACAGTCCTGACGGCGCTGATGACAGTGCAAAGGGCGATGGCGAGGCCAGCGATGCCAGCGACAGTTCGGGCGGTGCTCCTGAGGACGCATTGGGGGATTTATCCGACTGACCGCGCATTGCTCCTGTCTCCTTACCATGCATGAATAGAACTCGGGCTTTTGATCTGATGGTTGTAAGAGCATTTTGGGAGGGGGTGCCCCTCATGTAAAACTTATGTTCAACGTACTAGTGGATGCTACATCACCCATATGCCCGCGCCAAGTGGTTGGCTAGGTGACGAGCCGGCTGGATAGTTTACCTTTGTCCCGTGCGGGTCCTGAGATAACTTGTGGGAGGCTGTGGTGTCTCGAATGCCTCCTGATCGAATCCGTAGGATCTGCAATGAAAAACCTCCTGAGAGGATATGATGGCGGCAGTCTGGGCTGCACGCAAGCTAGGCCAGACCCGGCTCGCGAGGGGCACACGAGGGGAGGCAGCTGAGGTGAGGTCGTAACCGAAACGCGAGAGATTGCTCAAACGAGACTAAGCACCCCTTCCCCAAACACACGCAAATCTCAAATTCGAGTCCAACTTAAATCCAGCGGGGGAAAGCAACAACCAAGGGAAAAGCAATGAAAGCAGAAAAAGGCCGCGTCCGGCACCTAGTCTAGTCTTGGACGTCTTCTCACCAGCACGGAGCTAAGTGCTGCCACTGGGCGTGGGAGGGAGCCCCAGGGCCTGAGGCCGGCACCCCTGAGACTCCGAGGCGTGTATAGCCCCACTCATTATTACTTGAGAGTGTCACGGGGCGGCGAGCTTCACAGGCACTGGTCCTTCTTCACAGGTACCGGCCTTGCTTCATATCGCCAAACGAGGGCCCCGCCTTGCGCCACCCTCTAGTGCCATCGACGACGACTGGAAACCAGGACGCCGCCGATGGGGTAGAGCGGTCGCCAGCGGTTCCCCCGACGACCACGGGTCCTCCGCCAGGGGCAGGCCCTGAGGCACCTCCCCAGCGGACGGCCTACCTCCTGGGAACGCCTTGCTCCGAACGCCACGGTGGTGATGTCAAATCCCGTCCCCTCTCCTGCTACCCCCGACGCCCTCCTCCTGAGGGGTAGGAGACTGCGGGAGCGGGGCAGCTGCTCGTTGTGGCGACCTACACCTCCTGCGACCCATGATTAGCGTATGCCTGCTCCTGAGGAATTAGTGGTACCCGATAATCGTCGCTTCCAGCGTGGCCGGTGTGGCCGTCCCGGGGCTCCTGGAAGAGCTCAGCTTCTGGCGCCTCGTCCCCCCAGCTTGGGCTGAGGAGCGAGCCTTGTTCGCCCTCACGCGGGTGCCCTTGGTCCATCATGTGGGGCACGTACTCTTCTGGGGCCGTCATCCCGAAGGCCGCGCCATAGTGCTCCGCGTGCCATGCAGCTCTACTTGATGTGCCAACCTGGGGGTGGTAGCGCGGCGGCCCACTGGGGCCGTGGGTCGCGACGTGTCCTTCTTCGCCGGCGGGGAGCGGAGTCAGTGTTGCCGCTGGCCCCATGCTGAAAGCTTCGCTGGTGTTGGAGTAGCCTTGGAGCCCGCGGGTGCGCGTGGGGCCCCCGCGCGGGCCGCCCTGGGCCTGAGACGGGAGCTGAGTGCAGAAGAGGTGAGCCCCCGAGGCGGCGAAGCCCAGGAGCTCTGCCACCCGCTCTAGCAGCACGTCGCGGCCGCCTTCCATCAGCCTGCACTACAGCAGCTCTCGGGCCACCGCGAGCGCGGCCCTTGAGTTCGCCTGCTCCCGGCGGGTGTACAGTGTCGTGGCCGCGGCGTGGTTGGAGGCCCTTGCTGCCGACCGCGTCTGCCGTAGTGTGAGAGCTGTCGGGGCCTGTCCGCGTCGCCCACGGCCCGCAGCGCCCCTGCGGACCGCGAGCTGCCTGGGGCATGGGGTCGCCCGGGGCGAGCGGCTCTGCGTTGGTCGCCTGCCTCGTCGCCGGACATGGCAATGACGATGCGACGGGATGCGAAGTGGCAGAAGGTGGATCCCGGCGCACCCCTACCAGGCGGGCCAAATGTAGGATTTCGGGTTCCGGCAGACCCTTGAGGTTCGAACACTAGGGTGCGTGCGGAGATTTCGCCCTCTACCTACCTGCTCCTCGCCGAATCGCTAGGATCTAAACTATGAAAGAAACAACACAAGAGACACAGGGTTTATACTGGTTCAGGCCACCATTGTCGTGTAATACCCTACTCCAGTGTGTGGTGTGGTGGATTGCCTCTTGGGCTGATGATGAACAATATGAGGAAGAACAACCTCGCGAGGGTCTGTTCTTGGCTGGTGCGATGAACTGCTAGGAGGAGTTCAGTCGCTCTCTCTCTCTCTCTCTCTCGATTCTAGATGTATGCCGGATACCAGATGCCTCTACCCTGGGGGTGGCTAGTCCTATTTATAGGCAAAGGCCCTGGGCCTCTTCCCAAATATTGAACGGGAAGGGCGCCAACAATTGGCCACTTTGAAGGGGAACAGCGGGTACACTTATCCTGACTAAAGTTGGTCCTTGCCTGTCAAAGGCTCTGGTGGTGACGCCTGCTTGGGCTCCACAATGACTTCCTCCCTACCGTTAGGCTGGTCCTGGTCTTGTTGCACCGAAATGGATGCCTTTGCTTGATGCTCTTGCCTGCGCTTGCTCCCTTTGCACCAAAGAGGAAAGGAGGACACTGCGCGGGCTGGCGTCCGACTAGCGCCCTTGGTCGTCATGGCTTGCGTCATGGGCACCTCGTGAGGTACCCCGCCTTGAACTCTCCGCCTCCTCGTGAGCCAGCCTGATGAGGCCGTGCCTGAGGAAGGTCCTTGTCGTCCGCCCCACGAGGCTTGGCCCCTCGCGAGGGTCTTGAGTTTGTGTTGATGAAGATGGGCCGCGCTGGGCCCCCATTGAGCCACGCCGCAGGCCGCAGGCAGGCATGTCTGGGGACCCCCGTTCCCAGAACGCCGACAACACCCTCCAAAAGTGGACTTCCTATTCACTTTGTCTCCCGCCCAATCAGAATCCGTAAATCCTTCAAGCTTGAAGTTTGCCCCTCTTGGGTACCATAAGCCAAAGTTTGGGGTATGAGCCAAATATCGAAAGATTCGCTTGACCGCCACATAGTGACTTTCCTTCGGTGCGGCTTGAAACCGTGCACACATCCCCACACTCAGCATGATATCCGGTCTAGATGCACAAAGGTAAAGAAAGGATCCAATCATGGAGCGATATACCTTTCGATCCACCGCTTTACCATTGGGGTCAATGTCAAGTTGGCACTTGGTGGGCATTGGAGTAGTAGCCGGCTTGACATCACTTAGCTTGAATCTTTTTAGCATGTCGTGAGTGTATTTGGCTTGTTTGATGAAGGTTCCTTCTCTTCTTTGTTTGATGTCAAAACCAAGGAAGAACTTCAACTCTCCCATCAAAGACATCTTGAACTTGGAGGTCATGAGAGCGGCAAATTCCTCATTGAAAGCTTTGTTAGGAGAACCAAAGATAATATCATCAACATATAGTTGGCATACAAACAACTCCCCTTTGACCTTCTTAGTAAAAAGAGTGGGGTCGATTAGCCCCACCTCAAATCCACGATCTTGTAACAACTCGGTAAGGTGGTCATACCACGCACGTGGGGCTTGTTTAAGGCCATAGAGTGCCTTATCGACTTGATACACATGATCCGGAAAGTAGGGATCCTCGAACCCGGGGGGTTGCTTGACATAGACCAACTCATTAATAGGACCATTAAGAAAAGCACGTTTCACATCCATTTTTTTCAACTTAAAGTTGTGATGGGAAGCATAGGCAATCAACAAACATATGGATTCCAGACGAGCAACGGGAGCAAAGGTTTCACCGTAGTTGATACCCTCGACTTGGGAGTAGCCTTGTGCTACCAATCTTGCCTTGTTGCGAACAATGTTCCTATGAGCATCTTGCTTGTTCTTGAAGATCCACTTGGTTCCAATGACGTTGTGGTCCCCCAATGGCCTTGGCACCAATCTCCATACTTTGTTGTACTCGAAGTTGTTGAGTAATTCATGCATGCCATTGAGCCAATCCGAGTCTTCGAGCGCCTCATAGACCTTTTGGGGTTCAACACAAGAGACAAACGCGTGATGTTCACAATAGTTTGCTAATTGTCTACGAGTGCTTACCCCCTTTCTTAGGCTTCCAAACACATTTTCCATGAGATGGCCTTGGGTTGTGAGCTTGGAAGCAATCTTCAAGGCACGACGCTCTAATGCCTCCTCGGGTGTAGAAGGAGGAGGGTTGACTTGATCATCTTGAGCGCCGTCTTGAGCTTGTTCTTGATCTTGAGCTTGCTCCTGATCTTGAACTTGCTCGAGGGGGAGAACTTGACCTTGGGCATCATTTAGAGGTTCACCACCATCTTGAGGTTGATCTTGCCCTTGGTCTTGTTCACGAGGTTGAGGGCCTTCACTTTGTTCTTTGGAAGCGTGTGGGTCTTGGTGAGGTGATGGCTCCACTTGAGTAGAGCATTGTCCTTCTCCTTCGTCCACAAGGGGTTCCTCAATGGGTAGAATTTGACCAATACCCATTCTTCTTATGGCTTGGGGAGGAATTTCATCACCTACATCACAAGTACCACTTTGCTCCACTTGGGAGCCGTTATTTTCATCAAACTCCACGTTACACGTCTCCTCAATGAGTCTGATGGACTTGTTGAGAACACGGTAAGCATGAGAGTTTGTAGCATAACCAACAAATATGCCCTCATGAGCTCTAGCCTCAAATTTAGACAAACGAACACCTTTCTTGAGAATGAAACACTTACAACCGAACACCCGGAAGTACTTGAGGTTGGGCTTGTTGCCGGTGAGTATCTCATAAGGTGTCTTGTTCAAGCCTTTGCGGAGATAGAGCCGATTGGATGCATGACATGCGGTGTGGATGGCTTCGGCCCAAAAGTTGTATGGAGACTTTAACTCCGCCATCATGGTCCTTGCCGCATCCACCAACGTCCGGTTCTTCCTCTCTGCTACACCATTTTGTTGAGGGGTATAAGGTGCAGCATATTGATGCTTGATCCCCTCATCACTGAGAAACTCATCCAAGGTGTAGTTCTTGAACTCGGTGCCGTTGTAACTTCTTATTGTCAAGATCTTGCATTATGTTGACTTTGAGCTTCATTTGCAAAGTCGATGACGGTTTGTTGAGTCTCACTCTTCCTCTTGAAGAAGTATACCCAAGTGTATCTTGAATAGTCATCCACAATCACCAAGCAATACTTTCTACCTCCAAGACTATCAAAAGATGGAGGCCCAAAAAGATCCATGTGAAGGAGCTCCAAGGATCTCTTCGAGTAGATGATGGTTGAAGGAGGGTGAGCCTTTTCATGAAGCTTTCCTTCGATACAAGCACTGCAAGCACGATCTTTGGCAAAACTAACATTCTTTAGTCCACGCACATGGTCCCCCTTGAGAAGACTTTGCAAAGATCTCATATTGGCGTGGGCCAAATAGCGATGCCAAAGCCATCCCACATCAACTTTAGCCAATAGGCATGTCGCGGTCTTAGTGGGTCGCTCCGAAAAGTTAATCACATAGAGACCGTTCTCGACATGCCCAACAAAAGCTATTTTAAGAGTCTTGCTCCACAGGAGGGCCACGGTATCAATATCAAAGAAAGTAGCAAAACCCATGAGTGCAAGTTGACGAACGGAAAGCAAATTGTATGCAAGGGACTCAACAAGCATGACTTTCTCGATCGTTAGATCATGAGAAATGACAACCTTGCCAAGACCCAATAGCTTAGAATGTGAAGCATCACCCCACTCAACATTGGTGGGCATAGATGGAATCTTTTGCACGTCCACCACCAAGTCCTTGCTCCCGGACATATGATTTGTTACTCCACTATCGAGCAGCCATGATCCCCCACCGGAAGCAAACACCTACAAGAGATCAATGCTTGGTTTTAGGTACCCATTTAGTAATGGGTCCTTTGATGTTAGTAACAAGGGTATTGGGAACCCAAATAGACTATTCAATGTACTCATAAGGAGAACCAAAAAATTTAGCATAAACATGTCCATCACTAGCACGGCACAACACATATGACGGGTTAAAGTCGCCGACTTTGTTTGAGGAAATGCTTTTGCCCTTTTGGACATCAACTCCCTTCACGTTTTCCTTCTTCTCCTTAGGAGCACCCTCTCCCTCTTTCACAAATGTTTGCTTGAGAGGAGGAGGACGTTTGGTCTTGTTGTTCTTCTTCTTCTTGCTCTTGGACTTGGGTGCAAACCCAATTCCTTCCTTGGCCACAACTTCATTTTGATTGCTCAAAAGGTCGTTGAGGTTCTTCTCACCTTGAATTCATGTCACAAGGCCTTTCTCAAGTTGATCCTTCAACTTGGCATTCTCCTCCACAAGATGCACATGCTCACAACACGGGTTAGTAGCACATGCATTATCGATTAATACCATATGAGGAAAAGTGGCCTTTTCCTTGATTAGCTTAACTTGGAGTTGAGCATGAGACTCCTTGAGGTTAGCATGAGCACCCTTCAGGACCTTGTGGGCCTTGTCAAGTATCTCAAACTCCTCTTTGAGTCTAGCATGATCAACCCCAAGTTTAGCCTTCTCGGAAGTTAGCACATGAGACATGACAAGAGCATGATCAAGGTCCTTCTTTAACTTAGCATGGTCATCATTGTGTGACTCCTCAAAAGTCAAACGATGCACACACTCTTCCTCAAGAGCATTAGAGAGATCCGATATCTCATCGACATAGTCAGGACTATGACCTTCCATCTTAGAGATGGTTTCTTCGTGAGCCTCGATCATGTCATTGGCCTCACCAAGTTGTTCCAAGAGAGCAACAAAATGCTTCTTGGACTTGCCCTTGAGCTTACTCATAAAAGACTCAAATTCATTCACTTCCTCATTAGACCCATCATGATCATCAATGCAATCCTCCAAGGAGGGATTAGTAATGATGGTGGTTGTGATGTTGGGGGTTACCTTGTTTGAGGCTTTAGCCATGAGGCACTTGACGGTGATGTTTTCGTTGGGTGAATCAAAGAGAGACACCGGGGGAGTAGTAGCAATGGCAACGGATGCCATGGCCATTGCTTCTCCACTTTCATCATCGTCTTCATCCTCTTGGTATTCTTCTTGAACCACCAACCCACGAGTTGGAGTCTTCTTGGCGAAGTTGTTCTTGTTGGGGAAGGACTTGGCTTTGTCTTTTCAGATGAATTTGCCACCATTGTCCTCCCGCTTCTCGTAAGGGCAATCCGCAACGAAATGGCTCACATTGCCACAGTTGAAGCAAGTTCTAACTCGTTGCTTGCCCTTGACGCCACTTGAGTTGTTCTTGTTGAAGTTGGGTCTTGAATTCTTCTTGCTCCAAAATTGTCTTGATGCAAGGGCCATGTGCTCATGATAATCATACTTGGTGTCTTCGGGATTACTCTCCTCATCTTCCACTTCTTCCTCTTCTTCCATGATAACCTTGGCCTTCAAAGCAAGGTTGGGCTTCTTTGCCCTTTGAGAACGGAGCACCGCATTGTCCGCGGTCTTGTCCAAGATGCTCATTGCAACGAACTCATCCAACACTTCACCTGAGGTCATGGAGTGGAAGTCCGGTCTTTGACGAATGACAGAGGACATGGCCTTGTTGTAGGGCATCATGGCCTTGAGGAACTTGCGCTTGATCCAATTGTCATCCGTGTCCTTGCTTCCATGATCTCGGAGAGAGACCGCGAGTTTGGTGACTCTTCGAAAGAGCTCACGAGGTTCTTCATCTTCTTTCATTGCAAACTCATCGGCTTCATCTTGCACCACTTCATAGTAGGAGCGTTGAATGCTAGCACTTCCTCGATAGAGAGACTCAACACATTTCCATGCTTCTTTAGCCATGGCATGAGGTCAAAGATGAGGGGGATCTTCGGGAAGGATTGCATCTTGGATGATGAAGAGAGCACTCTCATTGAATTGATTGTCCACGGCTTCTCGAGGGGTGAAGGTGCTTGGGTCATAGGATAGAAACCTTCTTCAATGATTCTCCAAAGGTTAGTGTTCACATGTTTTAAATGACGCTTGAAGCGATAAACCCAAGAATCCAAATCTTCATGTTTCTCATATTTAGGAGGAGGACCAGCATGATTCAAATGAGTGGAGGGGATTGGCCCTCCATAAATTGGGGGTTCCACATGGGCAAAGATGCCGGTGCCATTTCTACCACTAATAAAAGGACTCTTTTCAATGTTAGCTTCCCCCTTGTCGGAGGTAGCATCCGTCACCTTGTTAGTGGGATCACCCACTTTCATCGGCGAGGTAGATTGTTTAAGTCCTTCTAGGAATTTAGTAAACATGTTTTTAACCTCGGCCGTCATGGAGGTTTTCAATGTGTCTAAAGCCACATTGAATTCCTCACGTGAGACCGAGGTTCCCCCTTCGGCCGAAGATGAGATGGGATTCACACCGGAGTTCTCCTCCGCACCATCGGTGGTGTCAACCATACTCTTCGGATGACAAAGTCCTTAATAAAGAGACAAGGCTCTGATACCAATTGAAAGGATCAATATGGTTGATGTCACACCCTAGCTAGTCATGCATTAGAGTGTTGCATCATGTTTACTCTTTCATCAGAAACTTGAAATGGGGATGACAGAACCCCCAGTCCCCTCTGAAACCAACTAGGGTTACTAAAACATTTTCAATGAACCTGAAATGCCCTTCTAAAATGCCCATCATTTTTGTCTTGGTTCAGAACCTCTGCCAAAAGTGGTGCACATTTTCCTAGGCCATCTTAGGGTTTTTGAATTAAATCATAAATATTTGAATTTGGGCATTTAAAATTATATAAAATATTTAAATGCTCAAATATCTCCAAACTAAAATGTTTCATGTTGGAAATAATCCAACTATGGACCAGGAGTAATTTGGTGATTTTTGAAGTTGCCTAGGTATTTTATTAAATTCAAACAAAGTTGCAGATATATTAAATAAAAACAGAAACAGAAA
>NC_041389.1:360152398-360153783 GCF_002162155.2 Triticum dicoccoides
CCATCGCCGTGCCTTCGTCGTAGCCGTGCTCCCCGACGCCCGTGCGTCCTCTCACCGTGTCTAGGAGCTCCGCCGCCGTCCACTTCATCGAGCTAGCCGAGCCCCGTGTGCTCGTGCGGCCCGAGACCACCGCACCGATCTCGCCCGAGCTCACCGTCGCCGGAGATCCCCTTCAACGCCGTCGCCGCCTCAGCTCGTCCCCGACCTCGCCGGTGGCCTCTACGGGAGCGCTGTGAGCCTAGCTACTCCTCCGACCCTCTCTCTCTCATTCCTGAGCCGTGTAGCCACCGCACGAGGATCACACGCCCGCACCGCCGCGGATCTCGTCGCCGACGTGCTTCCGGCCACACTCCGGCCACAAGATGGTGTCCATCTTACTCACCGAGTCCCGCAACACCTAGCTAGCTACTCCACGAGCCTCACCGACCCCTCTAGCGCCAAGTTCATCTTCGACCGAGCCCCGGTGGCCGCCAAAGTCGTCGCCGGCGCCAACTCCGTCCACCCCGACCCCAACGGACTCCACCAAGAGCTGCGGCTCGTCCCCAGCTCCACTTCGGTGGTCTTGGCGACCCATTTGGTGGCCGAAATGGCCAAAACCACTCCCGCCGCCGCGTCGGGCTCGCCGGCGGCTAAACGCCGGCGTCGCTGGTTTTGACTTTGACCACGGGTGGGCCCTGGTTGACTCCCCTGAGTCAATGACAGGTGGGGCCCAGCCCTGTTAATTAAACATGATTAGTTTTAATTAAATTTTAATTAAAATAATCACCCTGACATGCGGGACCCACTGTCAGGTTTGACCCAAACCTGTTCCGTTGACCTGCTGACGTCACACTGATGTCAGGCTGACGCAGTAATTGATTTTCTGGATTTAATTTAAATCAGGAAATTCCAGAATATTATTTAAACTTCAAAAAATCATAACTTTTATTCTGTAACTCCAAATTGGACAAATTATATATGAAAAATGATCAGAAAAATCCAATCTATCCATCTGTACTATTTTCATGCATGATCAAACAAGTTAAATTGATGTTTCAAGCAGAACAAGGAAAAGCACTTTAAAAGGCCATATATGAGTTTGAACTTTGAATCAATGGTTCAAATTAGTTCAAACCCATCTGTTCCTAGTTGCATTAGCCCAATACACTCATTTTGCCATGTCTCATGCATGCATCATATTGTTGCATACTGTTTGGTAATGTTTGTGTATCGGTGCTCTCTGCGGCAGGTTCTGCCCCCGAGGAGTACCGTGATAACCCCGACGAAGAGCAATACCAGTGCATCGAACCATCAGGCAAGCAACCAACCATTTGATCATATCGATACAATCCCATGTTCTCGCTCCTGCTCTCTTTTACTGCATTAAGACAACGCGTTTCAAACTG
>NC_041389.1:360154657-360155470 GCF_002162155.2 Triticum dicoccoides
TGTCACACCCTAGCTAGTCATGCATTAGAGTGTTGCATCATGTTTACTCTTTCATCAGAAACTTGAAATGGGGATGACAGAACCCCCAGTCCCCTCTGAAACCAACTAGGGTTACTAAAACATTTTCAATGAACCTGAAATGCCCTTCTAAAATGCCCATCATTTTTGTCTTGGTTCAGAACCTCTGCCAAAAGTGGTGCACATTTTCCTAGGCCATCTTAGGGTTTTTGAATTAAATCATAAATATTTGAATTTGGGCATTTAAAATTATATAAAATATTTAAATGCTCAAATATCTCCAAACTAAAATGTTTCATGTTGGAAATAATCCAACTATGGACCAGGAGTAATTTGGTGATTTTTGAAGTTGCCTAGGTATTTTATTAAATTCAAACAAAGTTGCAGATATATTAAATAAAAACAGAAACAGAAAGAAAATGGGAAAAGCTTACCTGGCGCCCGTCCCCGGCCCACCTGCCGGCCCAGCCCAGCACCGCTCCAGCGAGCTGCTTGCCGGCCAGGCAGGCAGGCAGGTGCCCGACGGTGACCGCAGCGTGCGCCATGCACCTCCTCGCCGCCTCGCCGCTCCCCTCGCCCGGTGACGTCGTGGATCAGCCTCCCTCGCTCCCCCGAACCCCCCAGACACCCCCTCTCCTCTCCAGCTCCTCCCCCTCGCGCTCCCCCGCCATGGCCGACGCCACCATCGCCGTGCCTTCGTCGTAGCCGTGCTCCCCGACGCCCGTGCGTCCTCTCACCGTGTCTAGGAGCTCCGCCGCCGTCCACTTCATCGAGCTAGCCGAGCCCCGTGTGCTC
>NC_041389.1:360159710-360204261 GCF_002162155.2 Triticum dicoccoides
TACCGGAGTCCTGTTAGCCCGCTACAGCCCGGTTTACCGGAGTCCTGCTAGCCCAGTGCTACAGCCCGGACCCACTTGCTGATGACCGACACGTTCGAAGCTGGGTCATGGATGCCTGTCCCTGTAAGTCTGTGCCACTTTGGGTTTACGACTAGTCATGTCAGCCCGGGCTCTTTATCATATGGATGCTAGCGACACTATCATATACGTGAGCCAAAAGGCGCAAACGGTCCCGGGCAAAGGTAAGGCGACACCCGTGGAGATACCGTGCGTGAGGCCGCAAAGTGATATGAGGTGTTACTGGCTAGATCGATGTGACATCGAGTCGGGGTCCTGACAGCGTTGGTATCAGAGCCGGACTGCCTGTAGCTTCTCCAAGCCAAACTGGTCGATGTTGAGTCTAGAAATTCTTTAGTTATATGTAGGGGAATTGTTTGTGGGTTGGAACGTAAGGCTCTTTTTACTCCTTTATCTTATGACATTCTGATCTGAGTCAGTCCATTCTTCTACCGGGGGTTAAGGAATTAGGATCTATTCTCTCTATCAGGATCACGTGTTACTAATCAGTAGTACCTTATAAGTTTGATGGATACAAGCCTAGTTCAGTTCTACTACCACATTATGTTGTTAGAATGGATTCAGAACTTTGATATGATGATGTTGAGTGTGTATGAAATCCTTTGCTAAATGTCTCAGAATCCTTCTTGAGCATTTACAGCTGTTATGATGCCAAAATTTCGCTAGAAATTCTAATGCCTTTGCATTATGATTGTGCTTTCAGATGGCCCCTCGCGACCTCAATCAAGTGGTTCGCCTGACTCGATGCCTAGATGTACCCGGCCATACTGCCAAGTTGGTCAGGGTAATGATTGAGGCTGGATACCGCTGGTATCCTGAGTACACGGTCGAAGAGCAATTCCGAGACTTTAATCAAAGCCAGTATCTCTGCACTGTCAGGATATTTCCATCTTATCCTGGATCCACCGAGCCTCTTCACTGCTCCTATGGACTCGGGGTTACCATTGAGATGGCTGTGCAGGACGCCGCCTACTCCATGATGACCATTATGCGAGTCAGATCTGGTATATTTCGGGACTCTGATTTCCGGTATATGCCAGGATCACTTCCGGGAGCACAAGGGTATCTCCAGGCTATCTATGCTGACCCCACTCAGGAGGATTCACGGACTCGCACCACTGCTGAGATGCTCGAGGATAAGGACCGTGAAAATCGGGCCTTGAGGTTAGAGCTCTTCAATACCCGTGCTGACCACTGGGCCACTTTGACTCGGTTCGCACCGGCGGTGCAAGCTGGATTCTCAGACATGCGCGATCTCTATCCTGTGAGATCTGCTCTGCCAGACGTGATGGTTTGGCGTGATGTAGGAGGCATCACCCCACCTCGCGGTCCCCGCAGGCCACCGTCTGTTGGTCCAAGGCCTCATCCTAGCCCCTATGGTCCACAAGCTCCGCGAGATCGTCTGTTTCCGGATGATCATGTTGAGCTTCCAGGCTATGGAGGTGACTTCTACGAGGACTACTGCGGATCGGTCTGAGTTAGTGGTAGTATCACTAGTTCGCACTAGCTGTGTCGTCTATCGTCCCGCGTGACTCGTGGGATATGACCTAGTTTGTACTCTTTCCGGAGGTGTAGAAAAATAATGTATAGGAGCTTGGGATGCCTCCGATGAGATGTAATCCTCTTTTCACCGTAATAGTACTTTGTTTGGTCTTGTACTAAACCCTGTATGGTGTGTATGACGATGGAATAAAAGAAGCAGTTTCTGTATCTACCATGTCATACGGATGATCATCTTGCATTCCGAGTTATTCCCTACATTTTGTATCCTATGTTGGAATTTTATCATCCTGACTAAATCATTGTCTTGTTTACCTAGGATGGTCAACACGCGCGCTAACCCTGCTTCTCAAGAGCAGGCCGAAGGCAGTGAAGCCAGGGATGCAAATCTGCCTCATCCTCCTTCACTAGCCGAGGTTATGATGGAAGCTGAGAGAAACAAGCGGGAGACCAACCGTTTGTTAGAGCGTATTGAACAGAACACGGCACACCATCAGAGGACTAACGTGGTGTCACTCAGTGATTTTATCAAATTACATCCACCCACGTTCCACCACTCCGTCGAGCCTCTCGACGCTGATGACTGGCTTCGCAGTATCTCTCACAAACTGCGATCCGCGCTGGTAGCGGAGGCTGACAAGGTCACCTTTGCTGCATATCATCTTGAAGGCCCCGCCAGTCTATGGTGGGAGAATTATGGAGCTATGCGCCCGGCGGGCCATGTCACTACTTGGGCTGAGTTCAGTGAGGCTTTCCGTGAACATCACATTCCGGAGGGTCTCATGGACCGTAAACGTGAAGAATTTTGCAGTTTCACCCAAGTCCGACTCTCTGTGGATGCTTACAGCAGGGAGTTTGGTAATCTCGCACGATATGCAACTGAGGAAGTGTCTACCGATGCCAAGAAGCAAGCAAGGTTCCGTAAGGGCCTTAGTCCTGAGCTTCGCCGCGACCTCCGTCTGCATGAGTGCACAACTTTTCAGAAACTTGTCAACAAAGCCATCAGTGCTGAAACTGGTCAGACTGACTATGACGCAACACGCAAGCATGGCCGTGATATGGGTTCCTCATCCGGTGCTGGTCCTCAGAAGCGCCGCGTGTGGGTACCCAACACCGCCCTGCCACCCAGGTTCACACCGAGGCCATCTTTCCAGGCGCCTCGCCCTGTCCAACAGTCTGCACCGGCCAAGCCCTATGGGGGTCCAACTAACAATGCTCCTCCACGTACCAGTTCCGTGACTTGTTTCAAGTGTGGGGAATCTGGTCACTATATGCGTGAGTGTCCCCAGACCAACCCCAACCAGTCTGCTAAAGCTGTTGGCCGTGGCAAGCCGACAGGAAAAATATTCCACGCCAAGCCGGTCACCGCTTCACGTGGCCATGTCAACTGTATCTCTGCCGAAGAAGCTCAAGAGGATCCCAACGTCGTTCTCGGTACGCTTCTTGTCAATTGCCACCCGGCATCTGTTCTTTTCGATACAGGAGCCTCTCATTCTTTTATATCTGAAAATTATGCTCGTTTGCATAACGTCGCATTCGGTGATATGCCAACCTCTATGGTAATTCAAACTCCGGGATCCAAATGGCAAACCTCTAGAGTAAGCCATGGAAATGAAATCCAAGTCGACAGACTTGTTTTCCTCGCGTCTTTGATAGCCCTTAAATCTTCAGATATTAATATCATTTTGGGTATGGACTGGATGTCGGCTCATCATGCCCAAATCGATTGCTTCTCTAGGACTGTTCAACTCACCCATCCTTCGGGAAAGATAGTCAATGTCTTGACCCGAATAGCTAAGCGACAATTATATTCTCTTAACGCCAGCCCTTTGCCAGACCTTGAGGACGTGCCGGTAGTCTGTGACTTCCCGGATGTCTTTCCAGAGGAATTTCCAGGTGTTCCACCTGACAGGGATGTTGAGTTCGTAATAGACCTCATTCCAGGAACCGTTCCGATTGCTAGAAGACCTTATAAGATGGCACCCCTAGAACTAGCCGAGCTTAAGAAACAACTCGATGAGTCCTTGAAAAAGGGTTTCATCCGACCTAGCTCTTCTCCGTGGGCTTGCCCCGTCCTATTCGTCAAGAAGAAGGATGGTACGGACCGGATGGTTGTAGACTACCGACCTGTCAATTTGGTCACCATCAAGAACAAATATCCACTCCCCAGGATCAACGACCTGTACGATCAGCTCGCTGGATCCTCAGTCTTTTCCAAGATGGATTTGAGGTTGGGCTACCATCAAATCAAAATCAGAAGCGGGGACATTCCTAAAACGGCCTTTGTTACTCGTTATGGCCAATACGAGTACACCGTCATGTCCTTCGGTTTAACCAACGCTCCAGCCACCTTTTCTCGGTTAATGAACTCAATCTTCATGGAGTATTTGGATAAATTCGTCGTAGTTTATCTCGATGATATACTCATCTACTCCAAGAACGAGGAAGAACATGCCGAACATCTAAGGCTAGTGTTGAAGAAACTTCGAGAGCATCGCCTTTATGCCAAATTTTCTAAATGTGAATTCTGGTTGTCAGAAGTGACCTATCTGGGTCATGTAATATCTGGTAAAGGTATTGCTGTTAACCCTGAGCGAGTTCAAGTCGTCCTTAACTGGACTCCACCTGAATCGGTCAAGCAAGTTCGGAGCTTTCTGGGCTTAGCGAGCTATTGTCGTCGCTTTGTCGAGAACTTCTCCAAGGTTGCTAAACCTCTAACCGAACTCCTCAAGAAAGATAAGAAGTTCGAGTGGACTCCACAATGTGAGCACAGTTTTCAGGAACTGAAAAGACGCCTGACTTCTGCTCCCGTACTGGTACCGCCAGACTTCTCTAAGGACTTTGTTATCTACTGCGACGCCTCGCGACAAGGACTAGGTTGCATTCTCATGCAAGATCGACATGTAATTGCCTACGCTTCACGGCAATTGCACCCACATGAGGAGAATTATCCTACTCATGATCTAGAGCTTGCAGCCGTAGTCTATGCGCTTAAGAACTGGCGACATTACCTCCTCGGTAATCGTTGCGAAATATTCACTGATCACCAAAGTCTGAAGTACATCTTCACCCAACCGGATTTGAATCTCAGGCAAAGACGTTGGGTCGAGTTGATCACAGATTTCGACTTAGGAATAACCTACACCCCAGGGAAAGCCAACGTCATGGCTGATGCGCTAAGTCGTAAATCTTATTGTAACAATCTGGTGTTACAACAAAGTCAACCGCTTCTCCATGAGGAATTTCGGAAGCTTAACCTTCACATTGTTCCTCAAGGATTTCTTTCCACCTTGGTGGCGAAACCTACTCTTACGGATCAAATCATTGCTGCCCAGAAGCGAGATAAGGGAATAGCTAAGATCAAGGAGAACATTGCTAGCGGAGGTGCTAGTTGTTTCTCCACAAATGATCATGGTGTTGTGTACTTTGAGAACCGTCTAGTGGTTCCCAAGAACTAGCATCTACGGCAGTTGATCCTTAAGGAGGCTCATGAATCTCCTCTCACTATTCATCCCGGTAGTACTAAGATGTATCAGGACCTACGCCAGAGGTTCTGGTGGACTAGGATGAAGAGAGAAATTGCTCAGTATATTGCTAATTGCGACGTCTGTCGTCGTGTAAAAGCAGAGCATCAACGGCCTGCTGGCACCCTTCAACCCCTAGCTATTCCTGAATGGAAATGGGATAAAATTGGTATGGATTTCATTACCGGTTTTCCCAGGACCAAGAGAGGGAATAATGCTATTTTCGTCGTGGTCGATCGTCTTTCCAAAGTAGCCCATTTCTTACCTGTTCGTGAGAGTATAACCGCTAGTCAGCTGGCAGACTTATACATCTCCCGAATAGTGTCCCTCCATGGTGTTCCTTTGGAAATCAACTCGGATCGAGGAAGTCTTTTCACCTCTCGATTTTGGGAAAGTTTCCAAAATGCTATGGGAACCCGTCTCTCCTTTAGCACCGCCTTCCACCCTTAGTCGAGTGGTCAAGTGGAACGCGTCAACCAGATTCTAGAGGACATGCTTCGAGCCTCGGTTATCTCATTCGGGATGGACTGGGAGAAGTGCCTTCCATTTGCCGAATTCGCTTATAACAACAGCTATCAATCTAGCTTGGGTAAAGCCCCTTTTGAAGTTCTCTATGGACGACGGTGTCGAACACCCCTTAACTGGTCAGAGACCGGGGAAAGACAATTCTTTGGCCCGGACATGATTCAGGAAGCAGAAGAACAAGTTCGTATCGTTCGTGAAAAGTTGAAAACAGCCCAATCCCGTCAAAAGAGTCAATATGACCGAAAGCATAAGGCTATGACTTTCGAGGTTGACGAGAAGGCTTATCTTCGGGTCACCCCTCTGAAGGGAACCCATCGTTTCGGTATCAAAGGCAAATTGGCTCCTCGTTACATTGGACCTTTTCGCATTCTTGCCAAACGAGGAGAAGTTGCCTACCAGTTGGAACTACCTCCGCATCTCTCCAGAGTCCACGATGTCTTCCACGTTTCTCAACTCAGGCGTTGCTTCTCGGATCCTATCCGTGGAGTGGACTACGAAACGCTTGATCTCCAAGATAATCTTACATACCGAGAGTACCCCATTCGTATCCTCGATCGGGCCGAGCGTACCACTCGACGTCATAATATCAAGTTTCTCAAGGTTCAATGGTCGCACCATTCTGAGGATGAAGCAACTTGGGAAAGGGAGGATCGTCTTCGACTCGAGTACCCCGCCTTCTTTCCGGAGGAACCCAAATCTCGGGACGAGATTCTTTTGAGTGGGGGTGAGTTGTCACACCCTAGCTAGTCATGCATTAGAGTGTTGCATCATGTTTACTCTTTCATCAGAAACTTGAAATGGGGATGACAGAACCCCCAGTCCCCTCTGAAACCAACTAGGGTTACTAAAACATTTTCAATGAACCTGAAATGCCCTTCTAAAATGCCCATCATTTTTGTCTTGGTTCAGAACCTCTGCCAAAAGTGGTGCACATTTTCCTAGGCCATCTTAGGGTTTTTGAATTAAATCATAAATATTTGAATTTGGGCATTTAAAATTATATAAAATATTTAAATGCTCAAATATCTCCAAACTAAAATGTTTCATGTTGGAAATAATCCAACTATGGACCAGGAGTAATTTGGTGATTTTTGAAGTTGCCTAGGTATTTTATTAAATTCAAACAAAGTTGTAGATATATTAAATAAAAACAGAAATAGAAAGAAAATGGGAAAAGCTTACCTGGCGCCCGTCCCCGGCCCACCTGCCGGCCCAGCCCAGCACCGCTCCAGCGAGCTGCTTGCCGGCCAGGCAGGCAGGCAGGTGCCCGACGGCGACCGCAGCGTGCGCCACGCACCTGCTCGCCGCCTCGCCGCTCCCCTCGCCCGGTGACGTCGTGGATCAGCCTCCCTCGCTCCCCCGAACCCCCCAGACACCCCCTCTCCTCTCCAGCTCCTCCCCCTCGCGCTCCCCCGCCATGGCCGACGCCACCATCGCCGTGCCTTCGTCGTAGCCGTGCTCCCCGACGCCCGTGCGTCCTCTCACCGTGTCTAGGAGCTCCGCCGCCGTCCACTTCATCGAGCTAGCCGAGCCCCGTGTGCTCGTGCGCCCCGAGACCACCGCACCGACCTCGCCCGAGCTCACCGTCGCCGGAGATCCCCTTCAACGCCGTCGCCGCCTCAGCTCGTCCCCGACCTCGCCGGTGGCCTCTACGGGAGCGCTGTGAGCCTAGCTACTCCTCCGACCCTCTCTCTCTCATTCCTGAGTCGTGTAGACACCGCACGAGGATCACACGCCCGCACCGCCGCAGATCTCGTCGCCGACGTGCTTCCGGCCACACTCCGGCCACAAGATGGTGTCCATCTTACTCACCGAGTCCCGCAACACCTAGCTAGCTACTCCACGAGCCTCACCGACCCCTCTAGCGCCAAGTTCATCTTCGACCGAGCCCCGGTGGCCGCCAAAGTCATCGCCGGCGCCAACTCCGGCCACCCCGACCCCAACGGACTCCACCAAGAGCTGCGGCTCGTCCCCAGCTCCACTTCGGTGGTCTTGGCGACCCATTTAGTGGCCGAAATGGCCAAAACCACTCCCGCCGCCGCGTCGGGCTCGCCGGCGGCTAAACGCCGGCGTCGCTGGTTTTGACTTTGACCACGGGTGGGCCCTGGTTGACTCCCCTGAGTCAATGACAGGTGGGGCCCAGCCCTGTTAATTAAACAGGATTAGTTTTAATTAAGTTTTAATTAAAATAATCACCCTGACATGCGGGACCCACTGTCAGGTTTGACCCAAACCTGTTCCGTTGACCTGCTGACGTCACACTGATGTCAGGCTGACGCAGTAATTGATTTTCTGGATTTAATTTAAATCAGGAAATTCCAGAATATTATTTAAACTTCAAAAATTCATAACTTTTATTCTGTAACTCCAAATTGGACAAATTATATATGAAAAATGATCAGAAAAATCCAATCTATCCATCTGTACTATTTTCATGCATGATCAAACAAGTTAAATTGATGTTTCAAGCAGAACAAGGAAAAGCACTTTAAAAGGCCATATATGAGTTTGAACTTTGAATCAATGGTTCAAATTAGTTCAAACCCATCTGTTCCTAGTTGCATTAGCCCAATACACTCATTTTGCCATGTCTCATGCATGCATCATATTGTTGCATACTGTTTGGTAATGTTTGTGTATCGGTGCTCTCTGCGGCAGGTTCTGCCCCCGAGGAGTACCGTGATAACCCCGACGAAGAGCAATACCAGTGCATCGAACCATCAGGCAAGCAACCAACCATTTGATCATATCGATACAATCCCATGTTCTCGCTCCTGCTCTCTTTTACTGCATTAAGACAACGCGTTTCAAACTGCTGTGTGCTACGGTAGTTGAACCCATTTCCTCTGCATGACCTGTCATTGCCACAGTAACTAGATGAAACCCACTAGCATGTGTAGGATTTGTTTGAGCCATATGTATGTGTTGTTCCTACCTTGCTATGCCTGCTATGCTTAGAGTCGTGTCAGGTCTGGTTCATCTGGGTGATGGGCTAGAGTGAAATGTTTATGTCGGTAATGAGAGTGGTGTGGTGAACACGATTTGGTAAAGGTATCGATGAGAGGCCATGTAGGAGTACATGGTGGGTTGTTTCATTGAAGCCGACCTTAAGCACTGAGATCTGTATGCGTGATTTAAGATACAGCTACTACCATGCATTGGGCCCTGAAATATGACCCCGCTCGACTTCTTATTCACCCTAGCTCTCTGTCCAGGAGTTGCAAGTAGTTTCTGGTGTTTGTAGCCTACTGGAGGCCGTGGACAGCGCTGACCGTAGGGGTGGGCTGTGATGCGGTAGGTACATGGCCGGGTGTACCGAATACCTGTTAGGTATCTCGGGAACCCTGTTCACATCGTTCGGGGCCGTATGGGAAACCTCGGCCGGACTCCCTGCGGATGGAACCTGAATAGGCGATAAACCTGGACTAGAGGCTTAAGTGTTTAGGTAGGTCGTGGTCTACACCCACGTCGGCTTTCGCTTGAAGTCTGCCGAGCACATGTCGTGTGCAGACGCTAAGTGGTGGAAACATGTATGAAGAAGTACACCCCTGCAGGGTTATCATAATCTATTCGAATAGCCGCGTCCGCGGTAAAGGACTACTTGGTTGCCTATACAGTTCATAGACAAGTAAATGGAAACTGTTAAAAGCCTCAAGATAAGTGTGAGTGCCGAGGATGGCTCTTCCGTAGGAAGACGGAGGTGGATCCTCGGTAGTGTATTGAAGTGGTGAGTAGTGGACTCGTGTGCGCAAAATCATTTCAAGTTGGATTATCGTAGGATAGCCTAGCCAAGAGTCAAAGCTGGCTTGCTGCAATAACTCCACCAACCCTTCTTGATACGATGCATGTATGTAGGATCTGATGTAAGTCTTGCTGAGTACCTTTGTACTCATGTTGCTATAATCTACATTTTTACAGAAGACGCTGCAACCCCTTCTGATGGGTTCTATGTAGACGTTGACATCAACGAGTAGGCTGAAAGACCCAGGTGGTGACCCTGAGCTTGTGAAGGACCACGTAGTATAGCTAGGCTTTCCAAGCCTCTTTTATTTTACTAGTTGTCTGTACTCAGACAAGTTACTTCCGCTGCTGGTTTGTATGACTGTATGACTTGTATGTTGGGTCGTGAGACCCGTACCTTTGTGTATGTTATGTATGGCTCACTGAGCCTTAAATAAAGTACTTGTGTCGTAGAGTCATGTTGTGATGCTTCGTTGTATTTGCACATATCGAGCATATTGTGTGTATGATTGAAATGCTTGGTATGTGTGGGATCTGACTATCTAGTTGTTATCTTTAGTAGCCTCTCTTACCGGGAAATGTCTCCTAGTGTTACCGCTGAGCCATGGTAGCTTGCTACTGCTCTGGAACACTTAGGCTGGCCGGCATGTGTCCTTCTTCGTTCCTGTGTCTGTCCCTTCGGGGAAATGTCACGCTTTGAGTACCGGAGTCCTGTTAGCCCGCTACAGCCCGGTTTACCGGAGTCCTGCTAGCCCAGTGCTACAGCCCGGACCCACTTGCTGATGACCGACCCGTTCGAAGCTGGGTCATGGATGCCTGTCCCTGTAAGTCTGTGCCACTTTGGGTTTACGACTAGTCATGTCAGCCCGGGCTCTTTATCATATGGATGCTAGCGACACTTTCATATACGCGAGCCAAAAGGCGCAAACGGTCCCGGGAAAAGGTAAGACGACACCCGTGGGGATACCGTGCGTGAGGCCGCAAAGTGATATGAGGTGTTACCAGCTAGATCGATGTGACATCGAGTCGGGGTCCTGACAGCGTTGGTAGCTTTAGTTGCATTAGCCCAACACACTCATATTGCCATGTTTCATGCATGCATCATATTGTTGCACATTGTTTGGTGATGCCTGTGTATCGTTATCCTTTACGACAGGATCTGTCCCCGAGGAGTACCGTGACTACCCTAACGAAGAACCGTATCCGTGCATCGAACCATCAGGCAAGCAACCAACCATTTGATCATATCGATACAATCCCATGTTCTCGCTCCTGCTCTCTTTTACTGCATTAAGACAACGCGATTCAAACTGCTGTGTGCTACGGTAGTTGAACCCATTTCCTCTGCATGACCTGTCATTGCCTCAGTAACTAGATGAAACCCACTAGCATGTGTAGGAGTTGATTGAGCCATATGTATGTGTTGTTCCTACCTTGCTATGCCTGCTATGCTTAGAGTCGTGTCAGGTCTGGTTCATCTGGGTGATGGGCTAGAGTGAAATGATTATGTCGGTAATGAGAGTGGTGTGGTGAACACGATTTGGTAAAGGTATCGATGAGAGGCCATGTAGGAGTACATGGTGGGTTGTTTCATTGAAGCCGACCTTAAGCACTGAGATCTGTATGCGTGATTTAAGATACAGCTACTACCATGCATTGGGCCCTAAAATATGACCCCGCTCGACTTCTTATTCACCCTAGCTCTCTGTCCAGGAGTTGCAAGTAGTTTCTGGTGTTTGTAGCCTACTGGAGGCCGTGGACAGCGCTGACCGTAGGGGTGGGCTGTGATGCGGTAGGTACGTGGCACGGTGTACCGAATACCCGTTAGGTATCTCGGGAACCCTGTTCACATCGTTCGGGGCCGTATGGGAAACCCCGGCCGGACTCCCTGCGGATGGAACCTGAATAGGCGATAAACCTGGACTAGAGGCTTAAGTGTTTAGGTAGGTCGTGGTCTACACCCACGTCGGTTTTCGCTTGAAGTCTGCCGAGCACATGTCGTGTGCAGACGCTAAGTGGTGGAAACATGTATGAAGAAGTACACCCCTGCAGGGTTATCATAATCTATTCGAATAGCCGCGTCCGCGGTAAAGGACTACTTGGTTGCCTACACAATTCATAGACAAGTAAATGGAAACTGTTAAAAGCCTGAAGATAAGTGTGAGTGCCGAGGATGGCTCTTCCGTAGGAAGATGGAGGTGGATCCTCGGTAGTGTATTGAAGTGGTGAGTAGTGGACTCGTGTGCGCAAAACCATTTCAAGTTGGAGTATCGTAGGATAGCCTAGCCAAGAGTCAAAGCTGGCTTGCTGCAATAACTCCACCAACCCTTCTTGATAATATGCATGTATGTAGGATCTGATGTAAGTCTTGCTGAGTACCTTTGTACTCATGTTGCTATAATTTACATTTTTTACAGAAGACGCTGCAACCCCTTCTGATGGGTTCTATGTAGACGTTGACATCAACGAGTAGGCTAAAGACCCAGGTGGTGACCCTGAGCTTGTGAAGGTCCACGTAGTATAGCTAGGCTTTCCGAGCCTCTTTTATTTTATTAGTTGTCTGTACTCAGACAAGTTACCTCCGCTGCTGGTTTGTATGACTGTATGACTTGTATGTTGGGTCGTGAGACCCGTACCTGTGTGTATGTTATGTATGGCTCCCTGAGCCTTAAATAAAGTACTTGTATCGTAGATTCATGTTGTGATGCTTCGTTGTATTTGCACATATCGAGCATATTGTGTGTATGATTGAAATGCTTGGTATGTGTGGGCTCTGACTATCTAGTTGTTTATCTTTAGTAGCCTCTCTTACCGGGAAATGTCTCCTAGTGTTACCGCTGAGCCATGGTAGCTTGCTACTGCTCTGGAACACTTAGGCTGGCCGGCATGTGTCCTTCTTCGTTCCTGTGTCTGTCCCTTCGGGGAAATGTCACGCTTTGAGTACCGGAGTCCTGTTAGCCCGCTACATCCCGGTTTACCGGAGTCCTGCTAGCCCAGTGCTACAGCCCGGACCCACTTGCTGATGACCGACACGTTCGAAGCTGGGTCATGGATGCCTGTCCCTGTAAGTCTGTGCCACTTTGGGTTTACGACTAGTCATGTCAGCCCGGGCTCTTTATCATATGGATGCTAGCGACACTATCATATACGTGAGCCAAAAGGCGCAAACGGTCCCGGGCAAAGGTAAGGCGACACCCGTGGAGATACCGTGCGTGAGGCCGCAAAGTGATATGAGGTGTTACCGGCTAGATCGATGTGACATCGAGTCGGGGTCCTGACAGTTGACTAGAGGGGGGGGGGTGAATAGGCAACTAACAATTTTTAAGCTTTTCTTTACCAATTTAAACTTTGCAACAAATAGGTTGTCTAGATATGCAACTAGGTGAGAAATCTATATGATGCAAATACAACTAGCACATAAGCAAGCAATGGAAACAACACAAGTAGGCTTGCAAGAGTAAAGGCACGAAGTAACCAAGAGTGGAGCCGGTGGAGACGAGGATGTGTTACCGAAGTTCCTTCCTTTTAAGGGGAAGTACGTCTCCGTTAGAGCGGTGTGGAGGCACAATGCTCCCCAAGAAGCCACTAGGGCCACCGTATTCTCCTCACGCCCTCACACACTGCGAGATGCCGTGATTCCACTATTGGTGCCCTTGAAGGCGGCGACCGAACCTTTACAAACAAGGTTGGGGCTATCTCCACAACAATTGGAGGCTCCCAACAACACCACGAAGCTTCACCACAATGGAGTATGGCTTCGAGGCGACCTCAACCGTCTAGGGTGCTCAAACACCCAAGAGTAACAAGATCCTCTAGGGATAAGAGATGGAATCAAATTTCTCTTGGTGGAAGTGTAGATCGGGGCCTTCTCAACCAATCCCGAGCAAATCAACAAGTTTGATTGGCTAGGGAGAGAGATCGGGCGAAAATGGAGCTTGGAGCAACAATGGAGCCTTGGGGGAAAGAGGTAGGTCAACTTTGGGGAAGAAGACACCTTTATATAGTGGGGGAACCAATCCAACCGTTACCCCACTGTACATCCCCGCACAGAGCGGTACTATCGCTAGGGCAGGGCGGTACTACCGCCGAGAGCGGTACTACCGCTCCCACCCAGCGGTACTACCGCGCTGACGAGGAAGACAGGGCCCTGGCCCCAGAGCGGTACTACCGCGGGAGTAAGAGCGGTACTACCGCTTGGAGCGGTACTACCGCCGCTACTACCACTCCTAGTACCGCAAAACCCGACATGAAAAACATCGGTCTCGAATCGAGGCGGTAGTAGCGCGGAACGACTGCGGTACTACGGTTGAAGCACATAAGTGGTACTACCGCTCGAGGAGCGGTACTACCGCTTCGTAGAGTGGTACTACCGCTGGAGAGCTTCGGCGGTACTACTGTTGTGGACCGCGGTACTACCGCTGGGACAGAACGGAGCAGGTACGGAAGAAAAGGCAGCTCCAATGATGCCGAAGGAAGACGTCGGGTGTGATAAGGACGTGTACGTGTTGATTCCACCCTAGTCTTACCAAAGCGGATCCCCTCTTGATAGTATGGTGACTCCTACGAAACTAGTCCACCAACAACGAAACGAAGGAGCTACACCGTCTTGAATAAAATACCGAGGGGAGGTAATCGTCTCGTGCCAATGGATGAATCTCTAAAAAGAACTTAATGCACACGATTAGTCCGCAAAAGTATTGTCATCAATCACCAAAACACCTTGGGGATAAATATGCCCTTACAGGAACGATCCCACCGGACGGAATGCGAGGAGAGCGGCCGGAGATGGAGATCCGGCGAGGACCGCCGGCCCCGTTCTTGGGAAGGAGAGAGAGAGAGAGACGAGGTGGGGAAAAGATATGAATGGTATGGGGGAGTTGGAACCCCCCCTGCCCCGCTCTTAACCCCCACCTGCTCGTGACGGCACGGTAGTACCGTGCGTCATCACGGTAGTACTGCCAGGGCAGAAGTACCACTCTTCATCTCCTGCGGTAGTACCGTGGCTTGCCACGGTAGTACCATACCCCCAAGGAAATGCAAGTTTCACAACAGAGAGGGAAACAACCTTTGCAAGTCAACCTTCAAGACACTGAACATACCAAGAGGCAAGCACGAACGATGACACAAGCACGGCACAAGGAGAAGGCAAAAGACAACAAAGACCAAAACATGAACCACAACTCTCAAGAAGGGAGGGCGGTGGCTGGAGCCACCTATGTATGAGTCAATTGGTATGGCACCACGAAGAATTATCTTTGGGCCCATGACCAAGACTCGTCTTTGAAGCACAAGTACCATCAAAAATGTCTAAGGAAAGAGTTGCTCAATTTATGCATAAGGGAAAGTTCATTGAGAGAACAACACTCCCCCTATGTCCATGCCTACACCTAAACAAGATATCACGTTGAGTATGGTGGGGTGTGCAACGGTTCAAGCTACATTGCTCGAATCAATGATATTTAGCTCATGCCTTAACTCGCGAAATATTGCTTCATCCAAGGGCTTCGTGAAAATATCTACAAGGTTATCATGAGTGTTGACATACTTGAGCTTGATCTCCCCTCGCCTAATGTGATCACGAATGAAGTGATGCCGAATATCAATATGCTTCGTCTTGAAGTGTTGCACCAGGTTGAGAGAGATCTTGATGGCACTTTCATTGTCACACCAAAGAGGCACTTCGTCACAAATGACACCGTAATCCTTCAAAGTTTGCCTCATCCATAGAAGTTGAGCACAACAACTACCGGCAGCCACATATCCCGCTTCGGTGGATGAGAGAGTTACACAACTTTGCTTCTTAGAAGACCAACTCACCAAGGAGCAACCAAGAAATTGGCACCCTCCGGAGGTGGACTTCCTATCCACTTTGTCTCATTACAAAAAAAGATACATCCGTGACATTTTGGGTCAAACGAAAAAAAATTCTGGCATACATATGACACTTCTATGACGATAATTGTGACAAAACCCGGTATCATCATAGATGTGGTGGGCTCCTACTTCTATGACAAAAAATTATGACAGAAAATGGGCTTTTCATCCTGGGCGGGCTAGAGACGCAGCTGCATGACATTCTTTGGGCCATCCATGACGGAAAAAATCGTGGTAGAAGCGAGGGAGAGGAAAATTTCAGGGAGTTGCCGATTACGATGGGAGGTCGGGGGCGGAGCGATGCGCGTTTCTCTCATACAGGTACGCACGTGTGTGCGAGGCGTTGGCTCTAACTGAACCTGAGCGAGGCGTTGGGCTCTAACTAAACCCGAGCGATTGCACTGCAGGCTACGCGTTACTGAACCCGAGCGATCGATCGATGGCTGTTAACTGAACCCGATGGAGCGATTTCTTCGCTAATGCTGCTAACTGAAGCCGATCGATGCTGCCTCTGGGATGAATAGTGAGCGTTGCGGGGGGGAGGGGGTTGGATGAACAGTGAGCGGTGGCGTTGCCTCTGGATGAACAGGACCCCGTGGTGTGGAGGGTTGGATGAATAGTAGACAGTGGAGGGGTGGCCATGGAGGGGTGGCTGAACAGGACCCCATGGTGTGGAGGGCTGGATGAATAGTAGATGGTGGAGGGGTGGTTGAACAGTAGCCGGTGGAGTAGCGTGCGGTGGAGGCTGGATGAACAGGAACCCGTGGAGGCTGGAGGAGGTCGACGGTAGACCGTGGAGGATGGAGGAGGTCGACGGTGGAGATGAACAGTATCCCGTGGAGTCCCGTTTTGCGGTACGCCACACCCCTCCCCCCCCATTTCGACCGTAGCGCTCCAACACAAGTCCGTTTCGTCCGTTTTGTGGTACGCCACACCCCTCCCGATGAACAAGACCCCCGTTTCGACCGTAGGAGGTCCAATTCCTCCGTTTTGCGGTACGCCACACCCCTCCCGATCAACAGGACCCCCGTTTCGACCGTAGGAGGTCCGTTTCCTCCGTTTTGCGGTATGCCAGGCCCCTCCCGATCAACAGGACCCTGTTTCGAACGTGGCCGGTCGAACACAAGGCCGTTTCCTCCGTTGTGCTGTATGCCAGGCCTCGTTTCCATCGTTGTTCCGTCCAAGCCCTCCCAATGAACACGACCACGCATTCCGTTCCGACCCAGCCGGTTGGCTCCCCATGAACACGACGACGACGCTGTTTCTCCATTCCGACCTAGCCATGTATGTATGCGCGATAGGCGTTAGAGACCCTGCTCGTATGTACGTACGTGGCCGTATTTTCTTTCTTGCACCCTCGCCGCTGTACGTACGTGTACATGCTACGTGCGCGCCTCTACTACGACACGTGCGTGCCTCTACTATGACACGTGCACGGCTCTACATCCACCAGTATGTATGTACGTACACGTTCGCGACCAGGATGACAACGCTACGTATGCTTCGACCAGGTGGGTCCCGACTGTCAGGCACTTCCTTGCATGCGAAGATGTAGCTGGTGGGTCCCAGCATTCAGGGGGGGCGAATCATTTTTTTCGGACGCACTTCCTTGCGTGCGAAGATGTAATTGGTGGGTCCCAGTAGACAGGGGGAAACATTTTTTCGCTAAATACGGTGGCCCGTCCGATGGGTCCCCGCTGTCAGGTGGAGGAATAATTATTTTGCGCTTAATAAGGAGGCACTTCCTTGCTGCGGTCGTGGTCCCAGCTGTCAGCCTCTCCACGTACAGCCCACGTCCGATGGAAGCCATTCCTTGACCACGTTGACCACTCCACGCCGAGAGCACCAGGGCGGTGGATGACGGCGAGGCCTAGGAAGGGGAGGACGCGGAGCCGGGGAAGACGCGGGAGTGGATGCCCACGCGTAGAGGAGTATGAGGGTTCACTCGTTTGGCTGCGATGTGAGGCTGCCATCGCCGCAGAATAACAGGGGGTGTGGGTGCGTAGAGGGATGGCCTGGCCATCGATGGGAGTAGTAGGGGGCAGTGAGGCCTCCGCGGCATCACAGCCGGCCACAGGCGGCAGGAGTAGGTGGCACGACCGGCGCTGCTTTGGTCGGCTGGAGAAAGAATACCAGAGGTTGAAGAAGCACTACGGCCGTTGGATGGACATCGTACAGTCACTGGAGCTAGAATCGTTCATATATTGACTAAAGTTAACAAAGGCCTCCATCCCAGTCAACTTAGTAGGCCCACAACTCAGCCTCCCACTAAGGTTGGTCCCAGCTAGCAGGGGGTATTCATTTTTTGTGCGTAAAGGAGGCACTTCTGGTGGGTCCGAGCTGACAGCGGGGGGAACGCTTTTTTCGCGAAATATGGTGGCCCATCTTGTGGGTCCCAGCAGTTAGGGGGGAACGTTTTTTTCGTGAAATACTGGTGACCCGTCTGGTGGGTCCCTGCTGTCAGGTGGAGGAACAATTATTTTCCGCGTAATAAGGAGGCACTTCCTTGCGGCCGCCTGGACCCAGCTGCAGCCTCTCCATGTATAGTACTCTTCCGATGGAAGTCGGTCGTTGACCACATTGACCATGCCGCGCCGAGAGCACCACGGCGGTGGATGACGGCGAGGCCTAGGAAGGGGACGACGGGGAGCCGGGGAAAACGGGGCAGTGGAAGTCCACGCGGAGAGCAGTACGAGGGTTCACTGGTTCAGCTGCGGTGTGAGGCTGCCGTTGCCGCAGGGCCTGGCCAGCGGTCGGAATAGTAGGGGGTGCTGAGGCCTCCACGGCAGCACAGCCGGCCACGGGAGGCAGGAGCATGCGGCACGACCGACGCTGCTTTGGCGGCTGGAGCAAGAACACCAGAGGTTGAAGAAGCACTACGGCCGTTGGATGGCCATCATACGGTCACTGGAGCTAGAATCGTTCATATTGACTAAAGTTGACAAAGGCCCCCATCCCAGTCAAGTTAGTAGGCCCACAAGTCAGCCTCCCACCATGGTGGGTCCCAGCTAGCAGGGGGAGTATTCATTTTTTTGTGCATAATAAGGAGGCACTTCCGGTGGGTCCGAGCTGACAGCGCGGGGAACGTTTTTTTCGCGAAATACGCTAGCCCATCCAATGGGTCCCAGCAGTCAGGGGGGAAACGTTTTTTTCGTGAAATAAGGTGGCCCGTCCAAAGGGTCCCTGCTGTTAGGTGGAGGAATAATTATTTTGCGCGTAATAAGGAGGCACTTCCTTGCGGCCGCCTGGACCCAGCTGTCAGCCTCTCCACGTACAGTACTCTTCCGATGGAAGTCGGTCGTTGACCACGTTGACCATGCCGCGCCGAGATCACCAGGGCGGTGGTCTGGATGATGGCGAGGCCTAGGAAGGGGACGACGCGGAGCCGGGAAATATGCAGGAGTGGTAGCCTGCGCGGAGAAGAGTACGAGGGTTCACTGGTTCGGCTGCGATGTGTGGCTGCCGTCGCCGCAGAATAACAGGGGGTGTGGGTGAGTAGAGGGATGGCCTGGCCAGCGGTGGGAGTAGTACGGGGCGGTGAGGCCTCCACGGCATCACAGCCGGCCACGGGAGGCAGGAGCACGCGACACGACCGGCGCTGCTTCGGGCAGCTGGAGCAAGAAGACCGGAGGATAAAGAAGCACTACGGCCGTTGGATGGACATCGTACGATCACTGCAGCTAGAATCGTTTATATTGACTAAGTTGACAATGCCCTTGGTACGCGTCAACTTAGTAGGCCCATAGCTCGGATTTGGCAGAGAACATATAGCCCATTTGCGATTTGTAAGAATGTACAACCCATTTTTCAATTCTAATGGAATTTACTACAGCCCATTTACGGGTTTGTTAAAAGTACAACCCAACTTATAGCTAGGACAACGATTAATAATTTCAAACAACCACTCAAAACAGAATTCAAAAAAAATTCCCATATTTTGATGGGATCCGAAATATTTTTATCTGAAATTTCTAGTCAGGTTAAATATAATTTCAAAATAAAGTTGTATCACGTTAAAATCCAACGAAATATTGCGCGCGCAACAAGTAATGAAATTAAAATTTCCAAATTCCGAAAATAATATATTTTTCAAACTAATTATGTGTTTGGTGCATAGTAATTGCCCAGTTATTATAATTACATCCCATTTATTATTTCTTAAAGTCCATTTTCTTGTTAAGCCTAATGCATACCTCCTAGGAAACTTTGCAGCCCAGCGGGGCGGATAACAAGTTGACCCGGATATTGTGCACAACTGTCGGCCCAGTTGCATTGCTGATGTTGAAAAAAAGGCATGTGTAGTACAGTACAACCTAACATGGTTACTCAGCCCACATTCAGGGACGCCGGAAAGTCCCAAACTAGGCTTCGGTACAACTTTTTGAAGTCACTGAGCTCAATTAATAACTTAAGAAAAAAGTTAGATGACAGTGGAACCTAATTAAAAGCTGTCATGAGCAAATAAATAATTCAATGAGTCCCACTTGTGCGTGTGTGTGTGTGTGTGTGTGAGAGAGAGAGAGAGAGATAGAGAGAGAGAGACCCATCGGTCAATGCTCGTAAATACATCTTTCAGCCATATGCATTGCTGATGCTCAGTAAAAACTTATGTAGTTGACACAATCATATAAAACATCATAGCACATTGAACTTGCATACAAAAATTTCACGCAGGCAGCACAATCAGGATGGAAGCAGTGGATCGCTATGGGAAGGGCTATGTTGAAACCAACAAAGTCGTACATAACGGTTCATCGTCTTTATAAATGACGGGGAAATATCTTGAATGTTGTGCAAAGAAAACAGACAGACAACACAATAAGTTCTGCTAGCACATTAAGTTGACGTACATCCCTTTCTAAAAAAAGTTCAGGTACAAAATTAGAACAGGTCACAATCAAATGTACTGGCATATCAGTGCTTCAGACCCATAGCTCGAATTTAACTAGTACTATCTGACAAGATTCAGTTGTTACCTCAAATTAGAGCACATCCAGGCAGCCAACCCTGCCTCTTCTCCCAAAGAAGCAGTGGCCTCCACCGCGCGATGGAGTAGGCCCTGTGCCATCCATCGTTCCGAGCAACACGGGGAAAGTCTAACGTTGACTCCTATAATGGACATCATCGATGGACCCTGGCACCAGCGGGGGCAGCAGGACTTCGATTGATGGATTGACCACTTCTTCGACATGCACGAACACTCGATACAGGTACATCCCTAACGTGGTCCGTAGCGGCCTTGGTGGCGACGAATAGTACAACCCCAGTTCCTGCACCGGTATCTCAACACCAATCACCTTCGGTATGGTGGACGGCTTCTTCATCCATGCCATAACCTTCAGAGCCCAGCCATCTGGAGGAACAAACATACTTACGAGCTCACCTCCAAAGTCGTTGATAAGCTCATTCATGGGCTCACTATTCCAAGCACGTCGATGCATGCCGTGGAAGGTAAGCTTTGTTAAAAACTCCAGCTTAGAGGGCACCGAGCCCTATCCTGGGTGCCACCGATCAAAGCTCACCAGCGCGCCATCGCAGAACAAACACCGGGAAGATTCGAACACACGACTGCAGTCGAAAGTTGTTCGGAACCTGACGAAGAAATCAGCCGGTGGCGGGCAGACTTCGACAAGCAAGTCACTTATTTGGATGTCGTGCGCAATGCCAAGAGCTTTGACAAGGTCATCCGGCGAGACAGGAGGCCGATCATCGTTGATGGTTACCATCAGCACTTTGCCGGCAAACTGGTCGTCAAGCGCCGCCATGCCACTATTGAGGGACAACACGCAGCGACCGAAGGCAGGACAGACCTCAGGATCTCCGGCTCGGAGATCCGCGTTGACCGGCGACATGATAGTGCGCTTGAGTACAGGGAGTACAGGTGGGGGATTTGGGGGAACTGGAGTAGGAATCGAGATTCCAGAGGTGGGGGAGGGGCGGGAGACTGGGGATGAAAAGGTAGCATGAATTTCGAGCACGCGCCTATATGCTCTCGGTGCGCAAGCGCATGAAAACACCGGTGGCGCCCACATGTCAGCCTAAGAGTCCTTATTCTTTATTTTTTGGAGAGCCCGACCTTTTTTTCAGGATCTTTTGAGAGCCCGGCCCGAGAGTCATAATTGACCTATTTGGCATTGCGTTACTACTCGGCCCATATTCAACGACACCTCACTGGCCCAAACAAGTGTACATCATCGAAAAGACAGTGAGCTCAAATTATATAACTTCAAAAAAGGAGATATACTCTAAACACTGGAGAATGGTGATGCCCTCATTTAGCCCACCAGTAGTTCGAGACAATAAACAGTTCGAAACAACGATATATACAACATTCAAACACTGACTAGTGACTACTACTGACATAAACAACAAGACATGATAGTTCATAAGAAGTCTTGCTACACCACCAAAACGTACCCATCTGCAGCGCTCAGACTCTCGTGATCCAGACGAGAATGATATTCTAAACAGAAGAAAGTATTACATAGAAAGAGTGACATAGATGAGGATGACCAAATGACAAGGAATATGCATAACAAAAGAAAGAACTACCCATCCAGAACCAGCAGCAAAGACAACAAAGTCATTCGAAGAGATGATCCAGCACCATCATAATTTGCAGCTCCGCTTTAGCGAACAGTGATCCGGAGACACCAGTACTCCACCCTTTTGATGAAAGAGCCCAATTACCTATCAACCTGAAGGCTTGAACCACATCACTGCCTGTCGTAATTGAGACATCCAAGGATCAAAGTTAATCCGGATGCCTTTGTCATTCTCACCTTCTTTTGGCTGCAGGCTGTATCATTGACAATCAGGGGAGTATGGTCCTAAACTCCTAGGGCTCGCCATTTAGACACAGTTTTCCATAGCAAACAGAGCCTCTTTGCCATCAAGGTCCTTGCCAACGGTGATCTCCTGGTTAATCAGATAATTGAGTCCGAGAAACAGAGAGTGTGAACCAAGGCTGTTTACCCGCCTCCAACTAAAAAATCCTAAAGGCCCCAACAAGCTGGTATCCTGCTCATAGACGTAACAACCACTGTCCGGATACTCACGTATTACACGGTGCTTGTATACAGTGGGGTTTTTGCAATATAACTTTTCCAGCTCATGTGTCCGAATGATCATCAGTCTTTTGCCGTCATCTGATCAAGCGAGGAACCAGTTGTGCTTCCCTGTTTTTGGCAAGGGTGGTGTAATTACAAAGGGCAGTAACTGTAGGGACACTGCATCATATCAAAAAGAACAGGCAATGTTAATGTAAGATTAGCATTGTTCAGAGTATGAGTAGGATAATGCAAGAAACAACATTGATATGTCCCTATTGGAACTGGGAGGAAAATACAGGGAAATGTATGCTGGGTTCGAAAATATAGAAGTGCCATGCATGGTTATACTCATGTTATCTCGCAATCGATTCTTCACAGGAAACTACCATGTCATGCATGTTATGTAATCATGTTCTATCCTCACAAACAAATTCTTCAAGGTAACTAACAGACCATGCATTGTTATATACTCGTGTTCTATGGGCAAAAATTTCGTGAGGATATTATTCTAGCCATTGATTGCTGAAGGGCGAATATAGGTATGTACACATGGTAAGCATTGCAGGATTTCACTATCCAAATATAGAGTTCTCCATATGCACATTTACTTACCTAATGTATGGTTAGATGAAACCAACAGTGTGGTGCATGTTTCTACATCATGAAAATGAGGAAACTAACATGGCCGTTGATACACACTCATATTTAGTAGTAGTATATAGATTAATGTAAAATAAGGATAATATCCATATATTCCTAACCATTTGATTATTCAGGGTACAAATTGGCTGTAATGGCATGGTCACAATCGCATGAATTAATTCATTCCAATTATAGCTGATTTACGGCGTCTATAATATATTGCCATAGTTCTACTCAAATTCTGATCAAACAGGGATATGCCAGTCATCAAAAAAAGTTCAAACAGTGTCATGACGTCATCATTAACATGAGATGGAAACAACTTACACGCGCCGTCCCAGCAATACGTGGTGCCATCTGCTTTGTCGATCGTGTAGATGATGCCATTGTTTTCAATAGCATCACAAAAGTGTGTATCAGCTTTGACGATGATCCACGGCGAGCCGAGTTGTCTCCAGCTAAAAAGGCACTGACGTAAAGATAGGCGAGTCCGTGGTCGAACAAGGCAATTAGCTTGAAGTCTGCGTAATTCGCATGCCGTGTGGGTACTTGGCAGATTACAATCTTCTGCAAAACAAGGTCCATCCAACTGACGTAGTAATCTAGATGACTTGGACCGCGATGGTAATACTCTATATAATCGAACGGAGGAAGGATAATCCCATGGGAGGTATGGAAGTTCACAAGCACCAACTTTTTACCGTCTTCTCTGAAGGCAGCCATCCAGTGGGAGTTCATGCCGACCCAGTAGATACCTTCCAAGAAGTTTCAGCCGATGGTGATCGGATCGATGTCGAGGGAAATGATGTACCGTGACACACTACATACCTGCAAAGAAGTTTGGGCTAATGGAGATCGGATTGAAGTCGAGGGGCATCATGCACGCCTCCGAATCATGGTGAGCCAATCTTGCAAGACCAGATAGCAGCAAGCAGGGTGTCTTGAAAAGCTTAGGCCTCGCTTCGATGATGGCTGTGTGCATGTCCCTCGAGCATGCAGCCAGCCGCAGGGCGGTCAACATATCCATACACGAACAACAAAGGTCGAGGATGTCACTGGGGAGATTGCTCCAATCGCGGCTCATCTAGATGCTACGCGGTTCGCGTTCGGCCATGGTGGAGTTTGGAAGGGGGCTTGATTTACGGGGGAGAAGGATGTCAGTGATGGAGCGGCTAGCGAGGGAATAGTGGTACTGGGGGAGGCAAGTGAGGCGAGGTACACGGGGGCACAGTGAGATGGAGACGGAGACGGAGACAGAGAAGGAGATGGAGATGGAGTGGTGCTATGGGAGCGGAGAGGGAGACGAGGCGAGGCGCCAATGTGCTGTACAGCGGCGGTGACAGACTGCACAGTGCATAGGGTGAGGTTGACTTTGGTAACGCGAACACGCCACCTTGCCTGGACTAGTGTCAGGCACAGGGTGTTGTCACTTCACTGTGAGGACCGGATGAATAGTATTTTGACCATCAAGTGTACCACAATTGTACTACTACTACTACTAGTAGTAGTAGTAGGAACATGAGTACTCCAGTATTGTATAGCGGAAACAGGTCTCTCATGCTAGCATGCCTGTTCACTTCATCGTTCAGGTATCATCCATATTGCGAGCAGAACCAAATTCTCGTGCATGCCCAATCAACGCCCTGCCGTGATACATGCAGTGGTCGTTCTGGTGCATCAAGGACGACATGTAGATCGTTCCACACTTGAGAAGAGGAAAACTGGAAAGGTAGAATGCGGCAGCAGAGGAAGAGAATGCTGGCTAACGAGGCTGGGAGGGGATCGAGCAGGAAGCTAATGCTCCACGCCTAAAGGTTTTGGGAAAACATGATTTTCATAAGGTGACTTATACTCACCTAAATGGAGGGAGTATTCCTTAACCAGAGAATGTTGTGTCTCCCACTCACGGGCTCAAAATAAAAGCTATGACACATTTTTTTATCTGTTTGCATAGGTCCCACCTATCAGGAAGGATGGGCACGTACACGAACAGGTACGACTCCTCAGTCTACCTGCATAGCCTTTTGGTTATTCTACCTAGCCGTCTAATCAACTGCCTGCACGCCACTTCTCCCATTTACTTCTCCATCGGGAACCGATTCACCTTGGCTTCTTCACCTCCCCTTCGTCTTCATTTGCATCCAAACCCCACTGCGTTCACATTGTTAACCTCTTTAAATAATCATCTACTACTTCAGTTAGACTAGCCATCTAATCCGAATTCTCCAATCCATAGCCCTCCGTTCCAGCAGTTCCAAATGGCGAAAGAGATCGAGATGCAGGTTTTTAGCGTCCAACATGTCCTCATCAAAGGCTCGATGTGCATAGTTGCCACCGTCATGCCACGACCGGTTTTTTCCGGGTATCAATTTCCAGAAAAAGACTGTCGTGCTCATCAGCCCCAGGATTACTGTTAGCTGATGAGGTATCAACTTGATACAGAAATTCCAAGCAAAATACAAAATATGTAGTACAAGACCATTCTGGCCTGTGAGTACAACAAATGGTTTCTAGTGGTTGAGGGCGGAAGCGGTTTGTGGATCATCAGTGTCTATGGGACTCCATTTCCCAACAGGAACAGCTGACTAGGTTAACTCCTATCTTCACGAGGCTGCTATCACCGTTGCTTAGGTTCCGGGGCTGTCATCGCGTCGCTCCTCTCCGTGCAAGAAATCTGGCCAAGACAATAGTCAGGGACAAGCCAGTGAGTACTTTGAATGTACTCGCAAACATTATGAACACGGGTATAACATAAATGATAATCATGCACTGAAATATTCTATGATCACATCGTCAGTCATAAATAAAAGTCTTTTGTGCATGCAAGCAGGTTATTTATATGCAACACGAATAAGCAATAATGGAGTGGAAATAAAATGCCGCAGTCGGGCGTCTGTGTGACACCACGTAAAGGGCTTATAAAGTAAATAATAACAAGCAATGCCACAGTCGGGCGTCTCAGGGACACCACATAAAGGGCTTATAAAGTAAATAATAACAAGCAATGCCACAGTCGGGCGTCTCAATGACACCACATAAAGGGCTTATAAAGTAAATAAATAACAAGCAATGCCACAGTCGGGCGTCTCAGCGACACCACATAAAGGGCTTATAAGGTAAATAAATAACAAGCAATGCCACAGTTGGGCGTCTCAGCGACACCACATAAAGGGCTTATAAAGTAAATAATCACAATGAATATCCAGGAGGTAGACCATCCCAGGGATACTCAATGATATAATGGGTTAGTCCATAATAATAATAATCATAATCATCACAAGTCACAAGTCACAATCCAAGTTCTGGTTTAACAATTTCTCCTCCGAAGACCGACACTAAGACCGACACTTGACCCATCCCAGACTAAAGTCCTTAACCATGGACACGGCTATTCGAATAGATTTAATCTCTGCAGAGGGTGTACTCTTTACCCACGAGCAACGGATTCCATTAGTCCATCGGGACTAATTCCGTCTATGGCCTTTTAGTTGAAAACACACCTAACTTGCACACACCAGCTTAACTCACCGGTGTCTGGAATCACCCACGACACCTGTCAAGCAAAACTCTAAGTGGGGAGGCTACAACCTCGCATAGCATGGGATCAAATTTATATCGCGCGCTCTAACTGGAAACACCCATGCCCCCGGACCAGGTGTCCTGCCTACCGGCTACAACCGATATCTTCCACCATGGCCTCTCTGTACGGTGTGTGCTAGAAAGGGGTTGACGACTTACTGAACCGTACCCTACCTGCGGTAGGGACAAGTGGTAGTACAAGACAAGTATGGGGGTTACTGGAACAATACTCGATCTATGGTCGACTCAGGAGGTTTATGAATTTCATGCATGACATGTAGAACAAATATATTTCAACCAACAGAATCACCGCTCATTATACCTTACTATGCCATACCGGACATAACCGTCTCGACAGAGACCGGGGACAAGCTCACGCCTACCCAAGGCAGAGGCTTTCCCGGATTCCTTTCCGGCATGCATGCAAGGCACATGAGGATGATTACCATCACAAGTATATTCATTCCCAACAGCAAGGAAATCACTAATATGCATCCATGCAAATGATCATATCACATGAAATAACAAGTTCTCCGAGTAAGGTGGCATTATAAATGTGTCAACTAACACACCAAAAATGTTATGCCGGGGTTCAGAATGCTTGCCTTCAAGTTGTGGAGTGGTGAGGTGCATCTCCAAATCTTTTGAAAGTTTTCTCCTCTCTCCCAAAACCCTATTTAAAATATTTCTTAATTAACACACATTTCCAAAACAGCACAAAAATTTGTCTGAATTTTTTTGAAATAAATATTAAAATAAACTAGACAATATTTGGGAGAGGTAGGAAAAAGAATCAACTCATTTGGAGTTATAATTAAAAACTTATAGCCAGTCAAAGTTTAGTCAAAATCTGGTTTTAAAATAAAATAGAAAAGAAAACGATTTGAAGATACACGTACACGTCGAAAGCGTACTTTGGATTTACGCTTCCACTTACTCCAGCGTGGACGGCGCGCGTGTCACTGACAGTGGGCCCGCCTGGCCCACTGGTCAGGTTTGACCGGTCCATCTCTCCCTCCTCTTCCTCTGCCCCGAGCGGAGGCGGGACTCTGGCGATGCTCGCCGGCGAACGGCGGCACCGTTCGGGAAATGGAGGTCACCCGCGGGCTCAGGGGATCGAGGCGGTCACTCCGGTAGTTGCGACGGTCTCTAGGTGGACGGAGCTGCCGGCGGCGAGCTTCGCAGCGGACGGTGGCCGTCGGGCAAAGTGATTTTTCTCCAGCGGCGAGTCCCGATCAAAATCGAGTAGGGGGACGGATTCACTAGGGGGAGAGGGAGTTCCTGGTGAAGAGAGTGGAGAGGGGTAGGCTCTAGCGGCTCCGGAATGGCCGGGGCAGTGGCGGCGGTTGCAGTCGCCGGAGGTGGGGAAGAAGACCTCCCCGGGTCAATTGGCTGCCACGAAAGACCTAGGGGAGCATGCTGAGGCTGCCTCGCGAACGGAACATGCTCGGGGGCCTCCTTTTTATAGTGCAACAAGGTCGGTTTGCGGTGGCCGCAGATAAATTCGCCGGTGAACCGCCTCCCTGTAGCGGCAGGGTCCCGTGGCGGTGACGAGAGCTAGAGGACACGCGAGAGGATGAGGCTGAGCAGTTCCAGGGGCAGGTGGCGAACAACTGAGGCTTGGGCGGCACCGACCTGGCAGAAACGCGTTGCGGACGCCAGCGTGCCACCAAGGGCTCTGATGGCGGTGCTGTAGGGCACCGGGGCCTGCTTGGCGTGATGCAGCAAGAAGGAGAGTGTGTGGCGCGGCTCTTTAGAGTGGTGCCAAACCAGGGGCGCGACGCGTCGGCTCGGGCGCGGCACGTGTAAAACGCGTGCTCTGCTCGCGCCCAGAGCATGCACGGTACGTGCTCGACGAAATGCTAATGCATGCAAGGGGGCTCCAAACCGCAAGAGAGTTAGTAGGGTGGGGTTGTAGGCTAGGGCAAATCCATGGGACATGCTGGTTTGGTCAGGGAATCAAGTTCACAAAGTAAACAAAACTTCATGCCAAAACTGTCCATGCTCTCTAGGTGTTTGACAAAATGCCACAGGCACCTAGGCATTTCTTGGAGTGGCCAAAATTTCCAAAGTGGGGTCTCTTTAGATGAAAAGGAGGGTGGTGAGGTTAGTTTGTCCAAAGCACAAACTTGCTAGTGCAAGTTTTGTCGAACTTCAATTTTGGACAGAAAGAAAATGGCATTGTTGCAAGCACTTAGAATCATCCAATGGGTCCACTCTCCTGGACTTAAGGGTTTGGCAAGGAGGACTACAAGTAGGAAAAGGAATCATGGATCAAGGAGCAACTAAAAAGGTGGTTGCTGTACAAAACCTCAAGTTGGACCAGAATGGAAAAGAGGATGATTCACTCAATTTTTCCAAAGAACATCACTAGGTTATTGCGTAAAGTTGAATACTATGCTACTATTGACATCCCAAAATTTTGGTGGAAGCTTTAAAGAAATAAATAAATAGGTTGTAGTGCAAATCTGCCCACTGGACCAGATTTTCAAATAAGGTGTAGAGCTCAAAATATTCAATGGGCAGAAGATATTTTTGCACAAACGTGGTTTAAATACTCCATATGACATCTCCAAATTTTGGTGGGATTTTTGAATGCATTTATAAAAGGGTTGCAGTTCAAATGGGACCATAAACCATGGGAAACCATTTTTCAAGAAAATAAAGATCAAGCAAATTAATTTTGTAATTAGTTCTACTAATAAAAGAAAAGTTTTTCTTGAGAGAGTAAACAAGTCGAATAACATTTTTGAAAAGTTTTCACTCAATGGAACAACTCCATAATAGCAAGGGGAAAAGGGTTCAAAAATCAAAAGGGAGCCCAGAAAATAAAAGTTTTAATTTCCTGGCAAAGTTTTTATTAACAAAACAAGGCTAAAATTTTGGGATGTCACAACACTACCCCCCTTAAGAAAAATCTCGTCCCCGAGATTTGCTAAAAGCTGTTTTAATAAAAAAGATATGCAATGAAACAAAAATGGCTACAGTGAGAGGGAAATAAGTGGTGCAAAAATATAGTGTGGGGCACTGGCGCTGCGTGGAAAAATCTATGGTTTTGGGAAGAAAACGAGGGATTTCTACACTGGATATAACTTTAGAATAAATTCTAAATTTAATAATACGCTGGTCGTACCCGAGAGCACAGTGCTCTCTCTGGCTGACCGGTGGACCCGGGTCCATTGTCAGCCTCTTGTTCTTCCTCTGGCTCTTTCTTCTTCCTCTCTCTCGTGTGCTTTCCCGCGCTTTCTCACCAGCGACGCCTAGCGCGTAGGGCATCTAGGCCGTACCGCCGTAGTGCATGGTGTGCTAGCTGTCGGTGCAGCGTGCACTCACCTCGCGGGCCAGTGCGCTGTCGGCACTGCTCGAGGATTCGCCTCCGAACACCGGCGATCAGGCGACGAGCGGCACTGGTGGACCTCGCCCACCGTACACCGAGCTCAAGCTATAAAAAGTCCGAGGTGTTCTTCTCTTCTTCTCACACCTGGCCTTGCTTCTCCTCCTCCTTCCTTTTCCTCTAGTTCCGTTTGCCGAAGCTCGAGGCAAGGCTCTAATGGCGGCGGTGGTGCCGGACTGGTACGTGATCCTGTTGTGCGGAGGGCTGGCAGCGGTGCTGGGGCTCTCCGTGCTCCTGTGCGCGATGATCCTCGATGATCATCACGATGCTGCTGCTCGGGTGTTGGCTCTCCGCGGTGGTGGTGATCACGAGGAGTAGGTGGGGGTGTGTCGGGCGCTGACTGTTGTCGGGAGGTGTTCAGTTAGATGTAACACCGTTGCATGGTTTTGCAAGCAGTGTATGTGCTCGAATGATTATGGTTGTGAGTCTGCTGCCAGGGTGCTACAGGAAATAAAAATAATCCATGTCGTGAGAAGATGTATGATGCAGCAATTCAGGGAAGAAAAATCTCACTCCAGTATTTTTCGCAAGAGAAAACAGTAATACATTAGAGTCAAACCGCAACAAAGCTACTCACATTAATAGAAACTAAATGATTTACTTGCCGCGCAAACTCGGGGTACCATGCATAAGTTACAACACATAAATAAAAGTTGCGATAATAAATACAGCAGTGACGTCTAAATTGAAAACGGTAACTGGACGGGGTCCTGAGAAAATGTCTCTAGCACTGGGATGCACTCCTCTTCTATCGGGGAAAGTGGATTGACCAGACGATGAATGTGTCTCTCCTGGTCGGGCCTCAGTGATCTGCCGATGGCGATCTGAGGATTTAAATCCGCGAGACTCTGGAGATAACCCATCACGTGCTGGGTTAAACGCTCTTGAGCGATGACGTACTGGACAAGGTTGGCCAGGACTGGGTCTCTCTGAAGTCGTCCACCGGGAAAAGATGTTACTCCTCCGGGTGCTGCATGGCTCGGAAAGTAATAATACCCTCGTTCGCTAGCATAGGGTACCGCGAATCGAAGACGAGCAAGCACTTCGTATGCAGCAGCTTCTATGGCCATATGTGGGGTTGGCATAGATTTCCCCACGAAGGAGACCTCCGTTGGGTCTTGGTTTGGGTCTACAGGAGGGATGTGCACTGCTGCCCAGTATCTCGAGGTGGAAGGGGTGATTCTCGATTTGAACAGCTCGTACTAGGGTGGCTGGGTAGCGCCCATGGTACTGCAGGTAAAATCCCACAATATTTTGACAAAACTACCTGGGATTGCATCTAGGGATCTCAGATAAATACTAGGGCTCGGCATGGCAGGAAATGGTGCACAAGGTGAGGGGTGCTTGGCAAGGTCACGAGGTGGCCTTTTTATAGCACTGGAGCTGGGTCGTTTTACCGTGGTGAAAGGTAATGAATTTGCCAGTTCAGCTCCAAGGGTCGGGGTCAAAGCCACATATACACACATTTCACTAAAGTGACGTATCACTATGGGGGGCGTCGAGGTGGTTTTGGTAGCTGTGCCCGGAATAAAAATGTAACTGCAGGTTGATATATCCTTGCAAGGTTACAGTGGCACAACGACAGGCGGCATTTATTTACAAGGTCACATGATTACAAAGGAAGGATACACTGGGACTCGACACTACTCGAGTGACTTAGTCTACCTCGTTTATATCCAAGTGGGTGTTCCTTGTGGATGTCGATGCTTCTCCACAGGTCTCACCGTCGGAATTAGCTGGAGAGGGTTGAGGGCTGCAGGCTCGGGGTAGCGATGTTGACCATCGCGGGGATTGTTGGCCACAATCCCGTTGGAGTGTGCTCCCAAAAGACGATGAAGTACTTTTGGGGTCATCAAAGCACCTTGGTTGACGGATGGGGCTGACCTCAGGGTCTCGATCGGGTGTCCGAACAGCACGACTGGGTTGTCGGCCTCGGGCCCGTTTTCTTCTCTCGTCGGGGCTCGACGAACCAGCTCTCCACGAGCAGCGATCAGATCAATGGTGATTTGATCAAACAGTTCCTCTAGTGCACCTACATAGCGCACTAGGTGCAACAATGCAGGATCCGTCTCGTGATCTCCGTTGGCAACTTGGGGTGGTCTGCCATACCCTTCACGTCTGGGGTAGTAGTGGAACGAGCGACAGTTAACTCTGGGTGACAAGTGCCGGAGTTGAACTATAGCCTCTCGCGCCACTAGCTGGACGGCTTGTGGCTCAAAGGAAGTTGTCCTTCCGGTGAACCTGTAGGGGCATTCTGGCACTAAACCCCTACCGTAGATGTGTACAGTGGCCCAGAATTGACGGCTCTCACCGCTCATGGGTCCTTGGTACACAACATATTCTGGTGGCTCTTCTAACGCATAGGCACGACGGGTGAGGTTTGCGAGTATGGTCACAAAGCCTCCAAGGTTGGTTGTTGTGGTCTCGTTGTGCACGACGGGACCAGGCATTGTGGCTCGGTTTGGGGTAGAGGCTGTGTTGTGCTGGTTTGGGGCTAGCGTGCCCTTTTTATAGTAAAAGGGGACGGAGTCTTCCTTCGCACGCTTGCGAATGAGACACCTTGGGTGCTGGTCACTGGTGCGTGATCGACAGGCTAGGTTGATAGGTTGGGCACCGACTGCCAAAAGTGTCGGGGTCACTGTGTGGCTATCTTGCACGAGAAGCTTGGCTGGGATTCGGTTATGGTTTGGTGGGCTGGTTTGCCTAAGTTTATTGACCTGGCTAAGATAGGAAAAGCCAATGGTCAGCCTGGCTCTGATACCAAGTCTGCCACGACCGGTTTTTCCGGGTATCAATTTCCAAAAAAGACCGTCGTGCTCAACAACCCAGGATTACTGTTAGCTGATGAGGTATCAACTTGATACAGAAATTCCAAGCAAAATACAAAATATGTAGTACAAGACCATTCTGGCCTGTGAGTACAACAAATGGTTTCTAGTGGTTGAGGGCGGAAGCACTTTGTTGATCATCAGTGTCTATGGGACTCCATTTCCCAACAGGAACAGCTGACCAGGTTAACTCCTATCTTCACGAGGCTCCTATCACCGTTGCTTAGGTTCCGGGGCTGTCACCGTGTCACTCCTCTCCGTGCAAGAAATCTGGCCAAGACAATAGCCAGGGACAAGCCAATGAGTACTTTGAATGTACTCGCAAACATTATGAACACGGGTATAATATAAATGATAATAATGCACTGAAATATTCTATGATCACATCGTCAGTCATAAATAAAAGTCTTTTGTGCATGCAAGCAGGTTATTTATATGCAACACGAATAAGCAATAATGGAGTGGAAATAAAATGCCGCAGTCGGGCGTCTATGCGACACCACGTAAAGGGCTTATAAAGTAAATAATAACAAGCAATGCCATAGTCGGGCGTCTCAGCGACACCACATAAAGGGCTTATAAAGTAAATAATAACAAGCAATGCCACAGTCGGGCGTCTCAGCGACACCACATAAAGGGCTTATAAAGTAAATAAATAACAAGCAATGCCACAGTCGGGCGTCTCAGCGACACCACATAAAGGGCTTATAAAGTAAATAATAACAGGCAATGCCACAGTCGGGCGTCTTAGCGACACCATATAAAGGGCTCATAAGGTAAATAAATAACAAGCAATGCCACAGTCGGGCGTCTCAGCGACACCACATAAAGGGCTTATAAAGTAAATAATCACAATGAATATCCAGGAGGTAGAACCATCCCAGGGATACTCAATGATATAATGGGTTAGTCCATAATAATAATAATCATAATCATCACATGTCACAAGTCACAATCCAAGTTCTATTTTAACAATTTCTCCTCCGAAGACCGACACTAAGACCGACACTTGACCCATCCCAGACTGTAGTCCTTAACCATGGACACGGCTATTCGAATAGATTTAATCTTTGCAGAGGGTGTACTCTTTACCCACGAGGAACAGATTCCATTAGTCCATCGGGACTAATTCCGTCTATGGCCTTTTAGTTGAAAACACACCTAACTTGCACACACCAGCTTAACTCACCGGTGTCTGGAATCACCCACGACACCTGTCAAGCAAAACTCTAAGTGGGGAGGCTACAACCTCGCATAGCATGGGATCAAATTTATATCGCACGCTCTAAGGGGTGGCCTCCCCTCTCGGTCCCAACTGGAAACACCCATGCCCCCGGACCAGGTGGCCTGCCTACCGGCTACAACCGATATCTTCCACCATGGCCTCTCTGTATGGTGTGTGCTAGAAAGGGGTTGACGACTTATTGAACCGTCCCCTACCTGCGGTAGGGACAAGTGGTAGTACAAGACAAGTATGGGGGTTACTGGAACAAGACTCGATCTATGGTCGACTCAGGAGATTTGTGAATTTCCTGCATGACATGTATAACAAATATATTTCAACCAACAGAATCACCGCTCATTATACCTTACTATGCCATACCGGACATAACCGTCCCGACGGAGACCGGCGACAAGCTCACGCCTACCCAAGGCAGAGGCTTTCCCAGATTCCTTTTCGGCATGCATGCAAGGCACATGAGGATGATTACCATCACAAGTATATTCATTCCCAACAGCAAGGAAATCACTAATATGCATCCATGCAAATGATCATATCACATGAAATAACAAGTTCTCCGAGTAAGGTGGCGTTATAAACGTGTCAACTAACACACCAAAAATATTATGCCGGGGTGCAGAATGCTTGCCTTCAAGTTGTGGAGTGGTGAGGTGCATCTCCAAAACTTTCGAAAGTTTTCTCCACTCTCCCAAAACCCTATTTAAAATATTTCTTAATTAACATACATTTCCAAAACAGCACAAAAAGTTGTCTGAATTTTTTTAAATAAATCGTAAAATAAACTAGACAATATTTGGGAGAGGTAGGAAAAAGAATCAACTCATTTGGAGTTATAATTAAAAAGTTATAGCCAGTCAAAGTTTAGTCAAAATCTGGTTTTAAAATAAAACAGAAAAGAAAACGATTTGAAAATACACGTACACGTCGAAAGCGTACTTTGGATCTACGCTTCCACTTACTCCAGCGTGGACGGCGCGCGTGTCACTGACAGTGGGCCCGCCTGGCCCACTGGTCAGGTTTGACTAGTCCATCTCTCCCTCCTCTTCCTCTGCCTCGAGCGGAGGCGGGACTCCGGCGATGCTCGCCGGCGAACGGCGGCACCGTTCGGGAAACAGAGGTCACCCGCGGGCTCAGGGGATCGAGGCGGTCACTCCGGTAGTCGCTACGGTCTCTGGGGTGGACGGAGCTGCCGGCGGCGAGCTTCGCAGCGGACGGTGGCCGTCGGGCAAAGTGATTTTTCTCCCTCGGCGAGTCCCGATCAAAATTGAGCAGGGGGATGGATTCACTAGGGGGAGAGGGAGTTCCTGGTGAAGAGAGTGGAGAGGGGGAGGCTCTGGTGGCGCCGGAATGGCCGGGGCAGTGGCGGCGGCTGTAGTCGCCGGAGGTGGGGAAGAAGACCTCCCCGGGTCGATTGGCTGCCACGGAAGAACTAGGGGAGCATGCTGAGGCTGCCTCGCGAACGGAACGTGCTCGGGGGCCTCCTTTTTATAGTGCAACGAGGTTGGTTTGCAGCGGCCGTTGATAAGTTCGCCGGCGAACCGCCTCCCTGTAGCGGCAGGGTGTCGTGGCAGCGACGAGAGCTAGAGGACGCGCGAGAGGATGAGGCTGAGCAGTTCCAGGGGCAGGTGGCGAGCAGCTGAGGCTTGGGCGGCACTGACCTGGCAGAAACGCGCTGCGGATGCCGGCGTGCCACCAAGGGCTGTGATGGCGGTGCTGCAGGGCACCGGGGCTTGCTTGGTGTGATGCGGCGAGAAGGAGAGTGAGTGGCACGGCTCTGCAGAGCGGTGGCAAACCAGGGGCGCGACGCGTCGGCTCGGGCACGGCACGTGCAAAACGCGCGCTCTGCTCGCGCCCAGAGCACGCACGGTACATGCTCGACGAAATGCTAATGCATGCAAGGGGGCTCCAAACCGCAATAGAGTTAGTAGGGTGGGGTTGTAGGCTAGGGCAACTCCATGGGACATGCTGGTTTGGTCAGGGAATCAAGTTCACAAAGTAAACAAAACTTCATGCCAAAACTGTCCATGCTCTCAAGGTGTTTGAAAAAATGCCACAGGCACCTAGGCATTTCTTGTAGTGGCCAAAATTTCCAGAGTGGGGTCTCTTTAGATGAAAAGGAGGGTGGTGAGGTTAGTTTGTCCAAAGCACAAACTTGCTAGTGCAAGTTTTGCAGAACTTCAATTTTGGACAGAGAGAAAATGGCATTGTTGCAAGCACATAGAATCATCCAATGGGTCCACTCTCCTAGACTTAAGGGTTTGGCAAGGAGGACTACAAGTAGGAAAAGGAATCATGGATCAAGGAGCAACTAAAAAGGTGGTTGTTGTACAAAACCTCAAGTTGGACCAGAATGGAAAAGAGGATGATTCACTCAATTTTTCCAAAGAACATCACTAGATTATTGCATAAAGTTGAATACTATGCTACTATTGACATCCCAAAATTTTGGTGGAAGCTTTAAAGAAATAAATAAATAGGTTGTAGTGCAAATCTGCCCACTGGACCAGATTTTCAAATAAGGTGTAGAGCTCAAAATATTCAATGGGCAAAAGATATTTTTGCACAAACGTGGTTTAAATACTCCAGATGACATCTCCAAATTTTGGTGGGATTTTTTAATGAATTTATAAAAGGGTTGCAGTTCAAATGGGACCATAAACCATGGGAAACCATTTTTCAAGAAAATAAAGATCAAGCAAATTAATTTTGTAATTAGTTCTACTAATAAAAGAAAAGTTTTTCTTGAGATAGTAAACAAGTCCAATAACATATTTGAAAAGTTTTCACTCAATGGAACAACTCCATAATAGCAAGGGGAAAAAGGTTCAAAAATCAAAAGGGAGCCCAGAAAATAAATGTTTTAATTTCCTGGCAAAGTTTTTATTAACAAGACAAGGCTAAAATTTTGGGGTGTCACACGTCACCGTCCACCCAAGGGTTGTTCGGCAGTGGATCAACAATGTATCCAACTCCCTCAAAAAGGTAGAGACGAGGGTCATTGGTCTTGACGCAGAGTACACGGAGCGTGCCCCTGGGAAGATCCAGCGCGCCGCCGTCCTTCAGCTGTGCCTCGAAGATGATGTTTTGGTGTACGACATCATACACTCACCCTCCTTACTAGGTGAGCTTCACAATTTCTTGTCTCGTGGGGACGTATACTTCTGTGGGGCAGCCATCGAAGGGGACAAACAGAAGCTGGAGCCGTACAACCTTGATTTGAAAAGCATCGCTGACCTACAAACCAGAATCAAAATTCCTGTAGAAGATTGTGCTAAACAGACACCATCCCTATTCGACGTAGCAAATTTTGTGCTCGGTACAAATCTTCAGAAGGGTGACGAGACGGTGGCATTAAGGTCGTCTGGATGGGAGAATTATCCCTTGACGTACGAGTGGATAAAATATGCTGCCGTCGATGCCCGTGTGAGTTTCGAGATAGCTGCAAGGTCCAAAGAGCTTGTTGGAAGCCGTCTCCCACAGAGAATGAGAACAACAACAACAACAACAACAACAACAACAACAACAACAACAACAACAACAACAACAACAACAACAACAACAACAACAACAACAAGAAGAAGAAGAAGAAAAAGAAGAAGAAGAAGAAGAAGAAGAAGAAGAAGAAGAAAACGCTGCACCAGCAGGAGGGCATTATGGATGGGTGAACTATTTCCTCTCTTGTAAAAAAAATTATTCCCTATCGGTGTATATTGATATAGATGGACTATTTCGATGGTGTGCATGTCTTTGGAACAGAGTAGTAGCGTGGGTCCGCTTGACTATAAGGAACTATTTATCCGCATATATAGCTTTCTCTGCTACTCCTTCCAATGATCGGTATACAGTGCATGTGTCCATAGACATGACAACTTGTCCATGGAAGTTCAACTACGACGACCATCATGTTTCATCTCACGATTCCCAAGATGCCTCTCCAACCCACGGCACCACGCCCCCCGATGTGCGCCTCACCCCTCTCGGCCGCACCGCCCCTCTGCCTTTGTGTGCATGACATGTGGGCCACCTAAAATGCGGCGAGCATCAAGTTTCTACCACAGCCATCTGCGATTCCCACGACGCCGCTCGAACCCATGAAACTACACGTCCCCCGACCTGCGGCTCACCCCTCTTGGCCCCACTGCCCCTCTGCCTTCGGGAGTATTACATGTGGACCAGTCACCTATCGGGTCCACATGTTATTGACTCAAAGGTAGGTGTAGTAAGGCACTGAAGCTCAGTCCCGACGGCCCTGAGAGGGAAATGTAACTCCTGCGCCAGGGCTTGTGGTGCTCCCGCAGCACGAACTCATGCCAAACTCGAGATTTGTTTCTTTACTATACATGCACGCAATGATTTAATGGACATTGTAATCTCAACATGTGACGGGAAGCTCTAAATTTGAATTTGAAACTTATAAAACGAAAAGATTCAAAACAAATAAACTGGGAAAGAGGGAGTATATCGTAGGATGTGTCCCATACAAAATAAGTCCCCTGGTTTGTCACCGCGAAGATGCGGTTAGAAAGGAGCACAACGTCTTCCTACTCGTACGGCAACAAATCGGCCGCAGACAGCATGGTCCGCCTTTGACCGCCATGTGCAAGGTTCGTCCTATCTTTTATTCAATCTCACCGTGGTTCCATCGTACCAATTCATGCGGTGGCCCGTTGCATGGCTGATCCCAATGTTGGACAAAGGTTCTACGGGAACGGTGTCACTGTTGTAAATGTTGTGCAAATTGATGTTGGTACCCTCCCGTACATATGCAAGCCAATCTCCACTCGCACCGAGCCTAGCCTGTGAAACAGTGGACAGGGGGAGAATTAGGAAATGGACACGGAAGTAGTCTTTAGAATGCATTTACTACGTGATCAAACTCATCTTACCTGCTCATCAGAGGAAATCCGAGTGCCCCTCAACGTCGGCATCTCAAGGGGCGTCAACTTGCAACTACGGCCACGCCGTGCTGGAGAGACCCCCGAGGAAACATCCTCGTGTGTTCCACGGAACATCAAGATGCATTTGTATGAGTAGTTTATCTTTGTGAGAGAAAAGGATGAACGAGGGAAGGCCTCTAGAGATAGAGATGGACACTACTACTACCAATGTGCTGGCCCGTGTGTTGCAGTGGATCCAAACTTGTAGAATAATACCCGTTCACGTGCTTGAAATATAAACACTCTAGTTTTGATATACATGTGTCAGCAGACACGACAGCTTGTCCATGGAAGTTGAACCACGGCGACCATCACGTTTCTTGTTTCTACCACTGCCACACCCACTCGCGATTCCCACGACGCCGCTCCAACCCATGGCACAACGTCCCCCGACGTGGACATGGATCCTCTGACGTGGCTATCACTGCCTTGCCCTGCCTTTCCTTCGCTGACAGGTGGGACCCACGCCTATGGGTCCCACATGTCAGTGACATAATGGTAGGATTATTCGTGCCCCTCATCCCTCTCGGCCCCACCGCTCCTCTGCCTTTGTGTGCATGATCATGAGCTGATTAAAGAACACTTGAACGAAGCACCGGGATAATTAGAGAATGATAACTGGAATGTGAGGACGAAGAATTCTTCTGGGATGATGGCCTCCGGTGAAAAGAAATAGAAAAAACAACTCCTGACATACTCTTGATGGATGAAAAAGAATTGCACGACTGGAAACAATTTGAGCAGATAGCATCAAGCTAGCGACATGAATCTTCGGGAGAACGGACAATATTTAGAGGAAAAATTCTTCGGTCTTCAAATGATGACGAGAAACACCACCAAAAATTACCGAGATACTCCGGGAGAATGAAAAGCTAAGAGGTTGAGCCAACAATGAAAAGAATTTGAAAGCGATCTTGGAGAAGGCATGTGACTGATGGAATCCATTCTTACGTCACACTTTAAAAAGAATTTGGAATAACCCCGGGGGAATTAGAAGAGTCAGGTAAGATCCTGGGAAAGACCTGTGGGTTAGGGCCCACTAAAAAAACACCATTGGAAAGGGATGATGAACAGATAGATGATGCACCGGAACAATTGAAATATTTGAATGAGTTGACAACCTCGAAATAATTGAATGCAAACAGAATCTTCTAAGATGTCTTCAGCACTCCGGAAGGATAAACTGGCGAGAGGCGAACGAGCAAGGAAAAACACTTGAACTGAGGGAAAGAATACGATCGACAACGAAAAACTTGAATTCGGATCCACCAGAAAAGAAAAATAGATGAAGAATGTCGAACGAGACGAGAATTCACCGGTTAAAATAATTGACGAAAGACTGAAGAGACTCCATACGAATGAAATTGATGGTCGAAAGAGACTCGGGCTCCGGGAAGAAAAGGGGTGGGAGGGCGGGAAAAAAAACACAGGCAACTGGAAGGGGAAATCGATGAATATCTTGAAGAGAAAACACCGGTTGAAATAATTGAGGAAAGAAAAGCAAAGACTTCGCACGAGTAGGATGGATACTCGATTACAGATTCCGGTTCCGAGAGGAAGAAGGGTGGGCGGGTGGGAAAAGAAAACAACTGAGGATTGAACTTGGCAAAGATGAAGAGGCTCGAGTCAACTTGACGAGAAATGCACCAGATGAAAAGAGCTGAGAACCAACGATCGGAAAACCAACTGCGTGAACCTAAATAAAAATTTGAACGGGAAGAGGAGTAATTCAAAACACCTACGTCAAGATTCCTCACCAGAGCGACAAAGGGGCTGAGGAGTAAAAAGAATTCCTACTCTCCGATATAACTAGACTCCGAAAACAGTTTTCTTCTAGACTCAGCAACGGCCAAACTACACGATCAATCAAGGGGGGACTCCTATGGTCGGTCGAGGCTCTGATACCAACTTGTCACGCCCAATATGCGATACTATCCTAAAGAGACTCGAAGGTCCCACCAAGGATAGAACCGCATATTGAAACGCTTTTGCAAGGTGGATATCATTACATCAACATTACATAATAGATGGGGATACATACAAGGCATACAAATGCCACAAGAGTACATCAATACAACATACATAAGATCAACATCTGACTACGGATGAAACACAAACAGAAGCTTAAACAATATCCACCCTGCTAGCCCAGGCTGCCGACCTGGAACCTATCCCCTGATCGAAGAAGAAGCAGAAGAAGAACTCCAAAACAAGAAAACATCGCTCTCGCGTCATGATCATCGCATAACCTATACCTGCAACTGTTGTTGTAGTAATCTGTGAGCCACGAGGACTCAGCAATCCCATTACCATGGGTATCAAGACTAGCAAAGCTTAATGCGAAAGGTAGGGGTAAAGTGGTGAGGTTGCAGCAGCGACTAAGCATGATATGGTGGCTAACATACGCAAATGAGAGCGAGAAGAGAAACAAAGGAAAGGTCGTGAAGCTAGCAATGATCAAGAGGTGATCCTGAACTCCTACTTACGTCAATCATAACACAGAAACCGTGTTCACTTCCCGGACTCCGCCGAGAAGAGACCATCACGGCTACACACGCGGTTGATGCGTTTTAATTCGGATCTGGTGTCAAGTTATCTACAACCGGACATTAACAAATTCCCATCTGCCACATAACTGCGGGCACGACTCTCGAAAGTTTATACCCTGGAGGGGTGTCCCAACTTAGCCCATGATAAGCTCTCGCGATCAACGAAGGATATTCATTCTCCCAGGAAGACCCGATCAGTCTTGGAATCCCGGTTTACAAGACATTTCGACAATGGTAAAACAAGACCAGCAAGACCTCCCGCTGTGCCAATAAATCCCAATAGGAGCTGCACATATCTCGTTCTCAGGGCACACCGGATGAGCCAGACGTCGGGTTGGCATAGACCCTGGTTGCCCAGGGGGCGCCGGACATCGCTCGGTTCGGACCAGCATTTAGAGAAGCACTGGCCCGGGGGGGGCTAAAATAAAGATGACCCTCGGGTTGGCCGACCCAAGGAAAGGGTATAGGTGGTGGTGAGGCAAATGGTAAAACCAAGGTTGGGCCTTGTTGGGCAAGTTTTATTCAAAGCGAACTGTCAAGGGGGTCCCATAAATCACCCGACCGCATTAGGAACGCAAAACCCGGGAACATAACACCGGTATGACGGAAACTAGGGCGACAAGAGTGGAACAAAACACCAGGCATAAGGCCGAGCCTTCCACCCTTTACCAAATATATAGATGCATTAATAATATAAGAGATATTGTGATATCCCAACATAACCCTGTCCACCATGGAGCAATCTTCAACTTCACCTGCAACTGGTAACGCTATAAGAGGGGCTGAGCAAAGCGGTAACATAGCCAAGCAATGGTTTGCTAGGAAGGGTGTCAAAGGTTAGAGGTTCATGGCAATTTGGGGAGGCTTGAAGAACAAGTGATAGGTAGCGCAGCATAGCGATAGAACGAAGCAACTAGCATAGCAATGATAGTAGTGAGATCCAGGGTAGCGGTCATCTTGCTTGAAATCCCGCAAGGAAGAAGAACGAGTCCATGAAGAAGACGAAGCCACGAAGACGAACCAAGCGTAGACGAACGAGTCCTCACGATCGCAACGAAACAGGAACTATCGAGAAGAAGCACACAACATGGTAAACACACCACACATAGACAAGACATGATGCACAACAAGCATGATGCATGACAAGGCTACATGAAGCTACTCATGGCAAGAGATGATGCAAACAAGAACAACACATCAAAGCAAGTTTAAATGAGGCCGAAAACAACATATAACAATTCCTCATATGCAAGTTTCAAAGTTGGTCCAGATCTGAATAAATCTTATGTTCAAGTTGTTAAACAGCAAGTTAAGATGCACCAAGATGATCTACACGAGATTCTAGTCAAGTTACATATAAAGTTCATTAGATTCGGAGCTACGACCTAGAAGATATGAGCAAAACAAGTTAAACATGGCATTGATGCAAAATGCATACAAACATCAAGCAAACACACCAAAACAAGGATGCAACATGATAATATGAAGCTACATGCAAAATCAAGCAAGTTTCATATAGAGCACACTCAAAACGAAGCAACGGTGCAACACATACACTCTATACAAGACATAACAACAATCTGTCCATAACAGCAACTAGGCATCTTGCAAGCATCAAAACAATATGCTACAGCATCTCAACGTAATAACAAAAGGCATGAGCATGAAGTACAGGTAAAGCACGACAAGACATGAACACTGAGCTATCTCCAGAAACAACTAGAACATGCTCAAAAAGACATGGAAAGATTGCAAATGTTAACAGTTTCAGACTTTGCAGAAATAACATCAGGTTGCAATGTTTATAGCTATCAAACAACATGTTACAGGAGCTTAACATGGCAAACAAAGGCATGTAATGAACTTACTAATATCATAGAACAAAAGTCCCTTACTGACCATGAGCCAAAAAGGCACAGAAAATATGATGGCACCCATGTAAACATGGCAAGTTATAAGACAGATTCATACATGGCAGGAACAACAATAAGTAGGCATGTTGGTGAGCTTGAACCACTCACCACAGAGCAATACATGGCATGGCAAGGCAACCAACAGTAAGAATACATGTTTATGAAGCTAAGCATGGCAAGATCAAGTTCATAGGGTTCATGTCTCACTAGAAAAGCACATGGCCAAAACAGAACTTCATGTTAACAGGCTGACAACAACATTATTTAGCAAACTTTGGAGCAAGTTAACCACCTGATACAGCAGGCTATAAATGCAACCAGGGGCATCAATGGATAGAGAAAGATATGTATAACAAAACATCCTTAGTGGACATCTCCAGAATAATGCACGAAATGACTTGTAGTAGCAGGTTTACATAGCAACAAAATATAACAGAATCAGTCTGGAAAACAGTAACGGCAAGTACCCTACTTAACAAGCTCGATGCACTCAGTACACAAGTCACAAAAATACATGGATGGCACCTCTGGAAAGATGGCATATCATAGATCAAAACATATGTAGAGCTCATGCTCATAGGATGCACACATCAACCATGGCAAAAATGACAAATGAGCAAGTTATAACAGTTTCAGCAGAATAACATTACATAGCACTCTTCCAACAGCATTTCGGGCATCAAGATGAGCACAAATGAAAATGATGCAGTTGAATGAAATGAAGTACTCGTTGAGGCGAACAATTTGACATATTATACGCACGAAACGGAGCAGTATGCACAGAGTTATGATGCATTGAACATGGCATGAAAATGCTGAAATATTTCGAGACTTAGGCAAAATCGGGGTCAACCTTATCCTCTCAGATCCAAATCCGGGGCACGGAAACCGAGGACGGCCGGAGACGGGGCGGCCGGAGTTTCACCGGAGCTTCACCGAAGAAGAGGAGGGCGGTGGCGTGGCGTGGTCGGGGAGGAGGTCGGCCGGAGCGCCGGCGGAGGCGGCAGTGCGCTCGGGACGCGGCGGCGCCGGCGAGCGGCGGCCGCAGCAGGCACGGGAGGCGAGGAGGTCGGACGGGGACGGGCGGCGCCGGTCGGGAGCGGCCGAGGCGGAGCGACCCGGCGGCGCGGCGGCGCGGGGCCGCGCCGGAGGCGGGACCGAGGCGCCGGCGG